>NC_084783.1:3423769-3586269 GCF_028858725.1 Colius striatus
ACCCAAACCGTTCCATGATTCAAGCCAGATTTCACAGCATTCCTGCCACAGTAAAAGTTCTGAAGCTGTGAGAGGATCAAGTATTTCCTCTAAAATTCTCTCCTCTTCCCTCAGGAAACAGTCTCAGGAAGACCTACACAAGTAATTTTTCTGACAGATTCCTTTCCCTCCCCCTTTTAAGTTGGGAGATAAATATGCAGAGCTAACAAGAGAGAAAAAACAACACTTTTATTCAACCCCATGGACCTCACAGGCTTTTACAGGGTGCTAGGGCAGACTGGCACAGATCATCCCTATAAAGCTGCTGATGCTTCATGGAATTAACAACTCTCACACCGTTTTCTGCACAACAAACTTGGGCCTCATCTCTCCTGAGTTGAGACAGCCACAGAGGCAAATGCAGGCAGAACTGATAGCTGAAGAACTCAAAAGCCCCTCAGAACAGGGAAGTTAATGTAGAAAAGTTTGGAAAGCAAAGGTTTTGCCAAGGGCAAGGCTAGAACTTAGTAACACAAGCCTCTGGCTTATCTTGGCTTTGGGTTTTAACCACCTGGTTTAACTCTGACTTGTAAAAATCATTAAGGCACAGATGCTGCCTTCCTCAGTGAGGCTGCAGTCAAGATGCAAAATGCTCTTTCCCAGTTGCTTGGCCAACACAAGGACAAGAACTTTCCCTCTTCTGTACACAACAAAGTAACAAGAGATGGAGAGAGCTGTGGTTCTGCCTTACCCTGTGTGGGGCCAGACATCAATGCAGGGAGACAGAAGGAAGGACTCTCCCAGGGACAGAGTGGTGGCACATTGTCACACAGCCACGAACATGAGAGGTGGAACCTGCTCTGCTCACCCAGCAGCCACCCTGAGGATGTGACCACTCAGAACTCCCCCATCTCAGCCTACAAACAGCACTGCCAACGACTCACAGACAACGAGAAGGGAAGAATATTGCCCTCAGGAACTCCCATCTACAGCTTTTAGGGCAGCCTACAATCAATTGTGATTGAATCCCATTCATCCCAGGAGTGGAAGGGAGCAGGGAACAACTGGCAGGCATCACACCCCAGGGAAGGGGAAGCATTTAGAATACAACCAGTATTCCAGACTCCTGATTCCTCTCCATTCCCTGGCTTCAGGGTTTCTTTATAAAAGCAGGTAGCTAACAATGTAAGGAACAAATGTCCTTTGGACTAATAAACCTTAATTTCTCAGTGAGAGGAAAGCAGATTAAAACCAGCAGCTATATACACACTAGCTGTATATTCACACACATCATGTAAAAGCAGCTTAAAATGCCCTTCTCACTTCACAAGTCTATGAAATGTACGTTGTCTTTATGCAATCTGTTTCCTACAAGGCCCTCACTAGAAGAGGAATTTGCTGCCTTTTCTTCAAAGAAAAGATTTTTGCATGAATCTTTCTCCTTTTTTTGGCTTTTTTTCCCCCTCCCCCTCCCCTCTTTCTTTTTCAAACACATTGTCCTGATAGTTATGGGTTTGTTTTCACAGGAGGCTGGCCAGGCTGGTGGTGGGTCCATTCTGTGCCTGGAACTGTACAGGAGGTGGTCCATCTGTCCACTGAAAGATAACAAACAGCATCAAAACCCTACAGCTGCTGCCTGGGGAGGGGAGGAAGAGTAGCAAAGGAACTCATCCAGACATTCACTACCTCCAGATAATTAAAGATTGCATCATCAGAAGTTGTGTATCAGGTTTGACTTTTACATGCCTGGAGCTCCAGTCCCTTGATCCCTTCAACAGTACTTCTCTTGCAGCCACTCCACATGCCCATCATTCCAAACCTAGCTGACTCCTGTACTGACTCCTGTGCTGACTCCAAGGTCACTGGAAGCAAGCAAAAATGTTTCCTGCCCTTACAGGCCAAAGTCTGACCATCCAAACGTGGGAAACCAGGACTTGCACAAGCGAGGGACCCAACTTCAGACGTGTCTGAGCCTGTTGTGTACTGCAGCAAGACCTTCCAGAGCAAGCAAAGCCTCTGGCTGGCACTCATGACAAGTATCTTTCCTCTCATGTTAGTCAAAAATCTTGTCAAATGGGCACATTTCTTGTTTCTCAATGCCTTTCCCCCCCAATTTAATCCATGCAATGGCAAGGACAAACAGGGCAGTGGGGAGCTCCAGCCCCTGCCTAGGGGATCTCCCTTGCACAAGTCTCAGGGTCTCTTTTCAAGCAAAGCCAGCAAATAAGTGTCTTCCTATTTTGCCCTTTTTCTTCCCAAAAGGAAATGTTGGGTTAAAAAAAAAGGCATGTCCAGCTCCTCACATCTCCCATGTGGACATCACTATGGAACAGTAAATTAACTCTTGCTGTTGCTAAGCTGCAGTGTAGGAAAAACCTTCTATAGTTTGAAAGCTGTTGAAAATGGTTTGATAGGAAAGATCATCCCTGTCTGAAGGCCCAAGGAAGTTGCACCTTAAGGCATTGGCTGTGCAGACATCAACTGGTGCATCAACTGGGGGTTCTGGTTTATAGGGAGGTTGGAAAAACAACTGAGGAAGGTTAAAAGTAGCAGTAAAAGCTTTATCAGCACACAAAGCAAAGCAAGGCAGGTGGGATCATTAACCACTGCACCTCACACCATGGGATGTTTCTCTCTACAGCAACAATTGTCACCAAAATGAAGTGGCTACCTGCTCCAAATGCCAGTTCAAAAATGTGTAGCCTCCAAAATGCTTCTAAAGTGCCAGAGGAAGCTTCCTTACCGTGATCAGGTTGTGTTCTGGAAGACTGCAGGCTTCGATGTGGTCCTGGAGGAGCTGCTGGGAGAAGTTCTGATGCATCTGCGCTGCCTCGTGGGCGTCCATGGCGTTGCCACAGGCTTTGTTCAGGTCTGAAAGGCAAAAAGCATCGTGTGCTCACCAAGAAACACTGTCTGGACCTGTTTTAACTGACCATCTCTCTCAGCTAAGAGGCATCTTCCCTCTATTTGATGAATGCAATGCACTCAAGTTGCAGTCGTAGCGCTGCTGAAGGAAACTCCTTGAGGAGAAGCGAGGTGAGGAACCTGAAGCCCCTTTTCCAAGAGCACTGGCAGCAAACATTGCAAACTCTGCTGTTATTTCCGTTTCCAACGATTAAAATAACATCAGGGTAGCTCTACAAGGAGGAAGCAAGTTCCGATTTTGGGTTTCCAGCCCCCTCTAGCGGGAGCAGGCGAGGCTCGCAGCTTTCTCGCTGCGGCTCCACGGTTCAGCAGCACACGCAGAGGTCAAGCAACGTATTTCTTTGTGTGCCTCCTTGCTCTTAGGGGAGTGCAGATGCTGCTTTGCATACACTGAAAGGTGGTGCAGGCGTCTTGTTTCCTGGGAGGGTTACTCACAGCTTCGTATCATAGAATCACAGCATGGAGGGGGTTGGAAGGGACCTTTAGAGCTCATCCAGCCCAAGCCCCTGCAGAAGCAGCTCCCACCTAGATCAGGTCACACAGCAACGTGTCCAGGTTGGGTCTTGAAGAGCTCCAGAGAAGGAGCCTCCACACCCTCCCTGGGCAGCCTGGGCCAGGGCTCCCTCACATCAACAGTCAAATAGTTTCTCCTGGGTCAATATTGATGAGCTCCCCTCTCAGTCTCCTCTTCTCCAGACTGAACAGCCCCAGGTCCCACAGCCTTTCCTCACAAGGAAGATGCTCCAGTCCCCTCAGCATCTTGGTGGCCCTGCACTGGCCTCTCCCCAGCAGCTCCCTGTCCCTCTGGAGCTGGGGAGCCCAGAACTGGCCACAGGTTTCACACTGGCCACAAGCATCACACAACTTGAGCTATAAATTACAAGCAGCACAGTCTGGCAGTGCCTGGAACCTCCTCTCCATGGCCACATGGTTGTGTTTTGTTATCCCTCATCAAGCACCTTCCCCTCAAGAACAAGTAATTAGTTCTAGAGAGGAAACTGTTAGGAAAAACACCAAAGCAGAAGGGAAACTGCCTCTTGGTGCTCCCCAGTTCGTGGATTCGACCGGAGGCAGCTGCAGCTGAACACAGGGGTGACGTTTCATCTGCTGCAGGTTCCCTGTGGTGCTATCAGCATGTTTTGTACATGAACCACCACTTGGAAATTAATAAGGAAAGTTATTTCAATTGCCTGGAAGTGCTTTTGTAGCAAAGGCAAGAGCAAAGCAGAAAATAAGCTCAGGGCAGAGCACTATGGTTACAGCAAACGTGACAGTTCAGCAGAGAATGGAGCTGCAGGGTGAGCTCTGGGAAAAGAAGGTGGAGGTGCTGCTTTATTTCCTAGTGAGAGCAAATCAATGGCAGCATTAATGTTGATGGCCTGCCAAGAAGCTAGTCAATATTTGAACAAAGCATCCTGGGGCCCCTGTAAGTCAGATTAAACAATATTTATGTATGAAGGGATATAATAGCCTCATATTTATTAAAGCCCATACACAGCAGAGCCTGAGTGAAACTTAATCAAACCTTTCCTACAACTGCAGTGAAAGCAAAGCAGATGCCACAGGGGCATGAGGCAGAGCCTTTCCCCCCCAAGGAGGAAGAAACTCAGTCCCATAGCCCACTGCAGCCCCACAGCCTCTTCTCTCCTTAGGAATCTTACAGCCCTCTCTAACACCCAGCTGGAATATCCCCCACCAGCTCCAGAGCTGCAGATCAACCCCTGGAGGAAGCACCCTGCCTTTCCAGGGCTATTCTGTAAAGCCAGGCAGTCAGACATCAGCACCCAGCCCCACATGCAATCCCCAGGGAGCTGCAATGGGCTCTTTGCCACTTTCTTTAAGTACAAAGCCTTTTCCTGACTTACCTCTCAACAGAGCCGAGGACCAGAGCTGCACAGACATATCTGGTATCTTGCTTGCAAGCTGCATGGCTGGTACTACCATATTATTACTTTCCTGGTGAAAAGCAGATATCAAAATAAAATGGCTGCTTATTTCCACCCCCTCCTTTGCAAACACACACAGATATCTTCACTTTGTGATGAAAAAACTTCTCTGCTTCAATTGTTGTAGCTCACAAGTGGGAGTGCTTCATGGGACACTATCCTAAAGTTGAGGAGTTTTGCTCTAGGATGGGAATTGGTGGGTCTGTGTTAGGCAAGGTAACAGAAACATTCCATGTAACCAGGCACAGGGGGAGAATTCATAGAATCACAGCATGGTGGGGGTTGGAAGGGACCTCAGAGCTCATCCAGCCCAACCCCCCTGCCAAAGCAGCTCCCACCTAGATCAGGTCACACAGGAACGTGTCCAGGTTGGGTCTTGAAGCCCTCCAAGGAAGGAGCCTCCACACCCTCTCTGGGCAGCCTGGGCCAGGGCTCCCTCACTCAAACACTGAAATAGCTTTTCCTTATGCTTCAATGGAACTTCTTGTGCTCCAGCTCCATCCCATCACCCCTTGTCCTGGCACTGGGTACAACAGAAACAAGTGCTGCCCCAACCTCCTGCACCCACCAGTGAGATATTGGTCAATATTAATGAGCTCTCCCCTCAGTCTCCTCTTCTCCAGACTGAACAGCCCCAGGTCCCACAGCCTTTCCTCAGAAGGAAGATGCTCCAGTCCCCTCAGCATCTTGGTGTCCCTGCACTGGCCTCTCCCCAGCAGTTCCCTGTCCCTCTGGAGCTGGGGAGCCCAGAACTGGCCACAGGACTCCAGATGAGGCCTCAGCAGGGCAGAGCAGAGGGGTGGAAGTAGAAGAGGGGAATGATGTTATTTGTCCTTTTTATTCAGCTCCCCTTTTTTTTTGCCAGTGATTTCAGGCATTATAGCATCACACCCTTCTAGATGAGCCCTCAAACAGCACAACTTTGTTCAAGTGTTACCAAACATGCAAACTACAGCTGCAGAATTGTCCAAGTCAACACTCTGCTGACTTTTAGTGAGACACCAATAAACAAACCATACAATTCAGGTGAATTTTACACAAACCCAAGTCAAGAATTGACAGTGGAGCACCAGAGGCAGTGAGGGCTTACCCTGTGATTCCCTAACACGTAGAATATGTGACCCAGGAGAACGAGGGAACACGCTGTTAATCGATTCAAATCTTCTGCGTTGGACATTTTCAGTGTCTCTCGCAAAAATCGTCTGGCAAAAGAGAACCCAGAGCTAAACCAAAGCATTTCCAAGCCTCTGCTTCCCCTCCAGTATGTAAGAAACATCATTAAGAACTGAATTCATGCAACTGGCAAATATTAGCACTTGGGAATAAGTTGTGTGCTGCAGGTGACCTTAAACAAAGGCCTTAATTCCCAAACCTGCCCTTCCTTTAGTGACTGCACCAGAAACCCTCCCTGGAGAAGCTTTTGTTCCAGGTGTGCTGTTGTTAACACTCAGAATTGAAGAGATCTAAACCAAACAGCTTTCAGGTATACCTTCCCCCCTCAAGTGAAACAGGTGGTTGACTAAACCCCCAAGGAGAAGTGCTACAGCAGGTTTGAAAGCAAAGCCTCAGGGTTTTCATTTTCATCTTAAAAAGCTTGATTTAGTGTTGCTTTTCAACCCCTTCCCAAGTGCACCCACTGATCACAGAGGGTGGAAGGGCTGGAAGGGACCTGGAAAGCTCATCCAGTGCAACCCCCCTGCCAGAGCAGCACCACCTAGAGCAGGGCACACAGGGACTCATCCAGCTGGGTTTGGGATGTCCCCAGAGAAGGAGCCTCCACAGCCCATCTGGGCAGCCCCTGCCAGTGCTCCCTCACCTCAGCAGGGAAGAAATCCCTCCTCGTGTTTCTTTGGAACCTCTTCTGTTCCAGCTTACACCCATTGCCCCTTGTCCTATCACTGAGAAGAGCCTGGCTCCATCCTCCTCATACTCACTTGGCCTCGTTGTATCTTCCTTGGAAGAAGGAAAAGAGACCTCGGATGTAGAAAGCTGCTGCTCGGAGACAGTGGGAGCTACAGAGAAAGCAAAGCATTGAGATCCAGGCACTGCACAGTGACCCCATGTGTTACAGAGCTTTCTGGGGATCTGCCTAAGAATCACACTGCCAAACAAAGAATTAGACACTGAGTGTCATAACTTTTGCCTTGAAAGGAAGTTGTTTTGGTTCCCTTTGAAAGAAGCCTGTTACAGATCCAGTGTCACCACCACTGAAAGCAATGGAGAGAAGTTTCCTGGTTACTCACCTCACAGGAAAATTGTGGTCTGGGTTTATCCTTTCCAACAAGCTGTAAAGCTACAAAGTGGGAGAGGAAAAGAAACACAATCAGCATTTCTCACAAAGAGAGGCTCAGAGCACTGACAGCAAGTGTTGCTGGAGAGGATGCACATCAAACCTAAACACCACCAACATGCTGGAGGTCACTTGCACTGGTTAAGTCACAGCACAGCTGTTCAGTCTCCTCTTCTCCAGACTGAACAGCCCCAGGTGCCTCAGCCTTTCCTCAGAAGGAAGATGCTCCAGTCCCCTCAGCATCTTGGTGGCCCTGCACTGGTCTCTCTCCAGCAGTTCCCTGTCCCTCTGGAGCTGGGGAGCCCAGAAATGGACACAGGACTCCAGGTGAGGCCTCCCCAGGGCAGAGCAGAGGGGCAGCAGAACCTCCCTTGACCTGCTGCCCACACTCTTCTTAATGCATCCCAGAATGCCATTGGCTTCTTGGCCAGTGAACGAGTCAAGATGAGAGTTCACCACACACTTGATGTTGGGCAGCCTGCCCTCAGTGCTGTACAGAACAATCCAGAACACTCTGGCTCTGCTGGTTTGTGGCCAGGCCAGCTGATGCCACTGGTTAAAGGACTCTGCCCTGCTGAAGGAGCTGCCTGGCTGCAAGACAATGCATCCCTTTGCAAAAATGCACAACAAAAGCATAGTCCAAGCACAGTAACTGTTTTCTCTCCAACAAAGTTGCAGCTTTTAGGCTGAGAGACAGAAAGCAGCTTACCTCTTGATGTCTGTTGCCTTCCCTGATGTACACACTGGCTAAGTTTGTCACAATAAATGCCCACAGTTCTTGATGTGTAGTGAGCTAAAACACACAAGATGCCAACAGCACAGTCAAATACTTCAGCATCTAACCCAGCATTTGCTCACCCCATGTAAACCACAGATGTGGTGTCTGTTTTTTTGCTATGAGCAAATCCTCCTGACCTGAACTATGATCAGCAGGAAAACAAAAATGAACTAGTTTAAGCAATAGAGATGATCTCCAGATCTCCTTTCCAGCCTCAGCTGTTCAGTGACCCACATACCAACTCCAACAAGCCCATTCCCCACAGTGAACATCCATAGGAAGTAAGTTTGGGAAGAAGATCTTACCCTGAGTGCTGTGGTGAATTGTGCTTCTGCATTATCCATGCAGTTCACAGAAATGCAGTAAAGCCCCTGGAGAAGACACAGTATTTCTCAGGGAATAAAAGGTGAGAACACAGAGAGACACCCACAAACCCACAGAAAGCTCAGGCTATCAGCAGGAAAAACTGTAATGAGGTGAGTTTCTCATGGCTCTGGGAAATAACAAGCAATTTCTACACAAAGTCCTTCAAAACAGTGTGTGCCTGTAAAAAACAGCCCCTTATCTAAGAAAAGCCTCTTAATTTCTTATCAGACTCAAACAGCAATGGTAAAAAAACCCTTCCCCTCCTCACCCAGCTCCCACAACATCCCACTTCAGACACACACAGCACCGACCCTGCGTGTTCGCCTGGGCACCAGCCACCACACCCCACTGACTCTAGTGAGGGATTTGAGCCTTTGACAGGCTCCAGTAGCACAAGGTGCAAATCCCCTCAGCAGGGCTGGCAACAAGTAAGGCAGACCCTCATTTCCCAACAGGAGATCTTGCTGTCTGCCTCCCCAGGTGCTCAGCAGGGACTGGGGAGTGCCACAGGGTCAGACATTTAACTGCTCATCAGAGACACTTACTAACAGAGTGTGCAGCTGGGCAGCATGATTAGAAAACAGCCTGGGAGACTGCTGGCAGAGCTGACAGACTTGTGAAATCTGTTAGAAAAAAGGGAATATTTTAAGGTACTTCTCCTCTCTGTTCCATTCCAAGCTCTAAATCCATCTCCTTGCATCATGCATGTCATTCAGTACAGTTCAGTGATTGGTTCCAGAAGCCCGAGTCATGCTCTCAGGTAAAGGCAGAGGCTGTGCTTGCCTCCAGCCAAGGCACACACTGCTCCAACACACCCACCTCCCACGCAGACACACTCCCAAACTGGTTTGGATTGATTTGTTTTGCAGCAGCTCCACCATATGGTGGCACCACCTGCAAATCCAGTCACAGATCTCTTTCTGAGACACTCAGAACTAGGAGTTGGCAAGCACCAGGGGAACTGGAACCAAAATCTTCCACAGGGTAACATGCTTGTGATGAGTTTTATGAGTCAGAATCAAGGATTACTCTTTTAGGAGGCTAAATTTCCCCCCACCTCCCCAAGTACATTCATGACAGCAGAGGTTGAGATGATACAGCAGCATGTCCTATAAAGAAGGGATGGATGAACAGCATTTAGAAGTGACTAGGAGGATGATTCTTTCCTGCATTAAATAACACTGTCCCCTCTCTTCCTTCCCCTCAGCTATGGAAGAGGAGGAAAGGACAGGAAACCTTAACAACTGAGAAATACTTGGACAAGTCAGGAACTCTGAGAGGAAAAGTCAAGAGCCCCTTTGTCCTGAATCTGAGGGAAAGGGAAGAGTCAGACTGGAACACACCATCAGGAGGTTGTCAGCTGATGTCACCCAAAACTCAAACTCTCCTGTTTTAAAAGCACTCCCTGCACCAATCCACAGCCAGAGAAAGGATGAAAGCCCATTTTTACCTCCTGCAACGCTGTGGCTTTGTGTCCCGTGACAAGCCGGCACATGATGATGTGTTCCAACAAAATAACTTGGAATGATGACAAGATGGGGCTGCAATCCAACACTGAGGAGGGAAAAGCAATTCAGTAAGTCAAGTTAAGAGACTATTAAACCCCCTGGCCACTCAGCCTGCCCTGCACTGAGCCACCTTCCTCAACTGCAGCTGGTTCAGCAAGGATTCAACACAAAACAATTGCTCTGTGGAAATCTGGAGCAATGGTTTTGGAGGGACCAGCTGGAGTCAAGAGTGCCCAGCTCCTCTTCCTTAAACCCAACAAAACATCCCCACTAAACCCACAATGCCTGAACTGTCAGGAGGAGGAGTCTGAACACAAGTTAAGGACCAGCTCCTGGGGAACACTTGCTCATTTTAGAGGACCAGAAGCCTGGAAAACCATCAGCAATTATTTCCAGACCCGTTCACTGAGTCACACCAAAACCCCACCAAAGTGGATTTCTGTATTCAAACCATCCAGCTTTAAAACAGAGCAAAGTTCTTAGATGCAGCACAGACTGACTGGCAGGCCACAGCAGTGAGCTAAGTAAGGCTGCTGTGGTTTTGGGGTTTTATCATGTGAATTACCAACAAGTAATGGAATCCTGCAGCATCAGCTAAATAATAATCCTTGCCCTTACTTTTTAGCTTCTCTAGCTGCATGAGTGCTTTGTCTGTGTACTTCTGAGCCTTCTCCAGGTATCCTGCTTGCATGGAATGCATCACTGTCACCTGTCAGAAAACACAGGAAAGATTAGCAAAACAACTTATCTTTACCAAGAGGAAAGGTCTTGGAGTTCACACAACTCCTCAGCCACCAGCTTTTCACACTCAGTTTTGACATCACCCAGCAGCATAATCACAGTCAAGAAGCAGAGCAACCAGTCTCAGGAATCTGAAGTCAAGATTGCTGCTCTGTTGGTATAATGAAGCCTGCTTCATACAAGTTAATTTGATTCTATTTGGCTTGGATATTAATAAAGTTACACTTCTGTTTCCAGGTTTCTTGCACAGTCTCTTCAAACACTGACATCACTGAAAGCAACAGTCTCACAGATGCTGTGGCAGAACTCAACTGCCAGTGTAACATATCAGCAGCATATGGTCTGCAGAACTGATCACTGCTGCAATTTTTAACCAGTTCCTCATCAATTAGCATTCTACAGGAAGTAAAAAGAAGAGCTTCTCACCAAGTAGACCAGCACACACATGTGTTCCTTGGGCAGCCAGTGAAAGAGATCAGCGGGGTTGCTGGGCAGAATCTCGTCGTCGTGCAGTGTGGATATGGTCTGGATGCACTGCTGAAGCTGTTTCAGGCATGGCTTCACACTTTTCACCTGTGGAAGAAGATGCTCATCAGACACTTCTGCTACAGCCCAGATGCTTGTACATGTATTTAGGTGGGGAAACTTGCCAGGCAATAAATAACCCCCACGTTCAGGAAATGAGTTGGTGGCTAAATCACATCCCTAGCACGACATGATGAGGAGTACTTCAAGCCTGTTCCAGGATTAACAACAACCAGCCCTTCATGTTTGTGTGTACAGAGACACTCAAAATGATGGTTAAAATTACACACAAAGCCTGTCACCTCCACCAACACTACATGGGAGTGGCTGTAAGTGTGAACCTTTCCCCTGGTAAGAAGGAACAAACGGCATTTCTTCACTCCTCATTCCACTGTCACCAAACCCATCAAAGTCAAGTTTAACAAAAAAACAGGTGCAGAAGAAACCAAATCCTCACAAATCACCTCAGTGTCACTTCTGAGGCAGCACTTTCTCCTCAGTTGTCATGTGGGAGCTGCAAAGCAGCACAAGCCACACGTACCTGCCCGGCATCCAGGTAGTGCGTGACCTGCAGGACGAGGAAGAACACGCGCAGAGACTCCTTCTGGATGGGGTTCCCTTGCCAGTTTTCAACTATCTGCCCACACAGGGTGAGGAGGGGATGCACCTCCTGCAGCTTTCGTTCCATTAGAAGGAGCTACAAGTGAAAAGAAACAAGATTTCTTCTTTTAAACACAAGAGCAGAGCCCCAGCTACACTGATCTACTTGCAACAACAACAGACTCACAGGCACCTTGTGCAAGAGCATCAGCCTTTTCACAGGACCAGAGCTTTCACCCCTCCATACAAGGGCTGCAGGGACAATTTGCAGTTATCCCTTTCCCTTCCAGAAAATGCTTTGTCATCATGAATGGAGGGGGAAGAAAAAAGGCAAACCTCTTCACAAGGATTCCCCAAGAGTGCTGAAGGTTTAAGGCTTCTGCAGGGACTGGATGAGCTCTAAAGGTCCCTTCCAACCCCCACCTGTGATCCCAGGTATATTTTAGTACTGTACTTGCTCATATGAACTAATCAGAACAGATAAAGCAGAGATAAACACACAAGCTACCCCAAACCAAAAAGCTTATGGTCAGGAAGGGAGCTGCTGGAGTCACCGTCCCTGGAGGGGTTTCAGAGCTGGGTGGGTGTTGCACTGAGGGCAATGGGCTGGTGGGTGATGGGGCTGGGACAGAGGCTGCACCCCATGAGCTGAAAGGGCTCTGCCAGCTTATTCAGTGATTTTAAGTTACACTGGACTGCTCTGTAATTTGCACTGAACAGGGAAATAGTTGATTTCAAAACAATCACCCAACTTACCATGCCCTTGCTTAGCAGGAACAGCGCTCTGCAAGGAAACAGAAAGAGATCATGCTCAAACACAGAAGTTCCTCAACCACACCTGTACAGCAAACCCAAAGAACAAAGCAAAGTCTGGTATAGTCCCTAAGAGAAGAGACAAAAGAGCATGAAGGAACCTGGCACAGAAAGGGAACAGTTCAATCACAGCCTCAGGAATGGAAATGTCAGTTCCCAGGTTTGTACCCAAGCTTTGGTCAGTTCCAGCGACAGTTTCTGAAGCCAAACCCCAGGTCACTGGGACAAACTTCTGCTGCTCATGACAATAAACTTATCTCATTGTGAAAAATAACTCTCCAGAGTCTTAATGGCATTAGTGGCTTCAATAGGAAAAGGAAAAGAGCTGGAGCAACTCTGGAACACTCAGAAACTCTGATCAGGGCACTGGAGCATCTTCCTTGTGAGGAAAGGCTGTGGGACCTGGGGCTGTTCAGTCTGGAGAAGAGGAGACTGAGGGGGGAGCTCATTAATATCGACCAATATCTCACTGGTGGGTGTCAGGAGGTTGGGGCAGCACTTGTTTCTGTTGTACCCAGTGACAAGGCAAGGGGTGATGGAAAGGAACTGGAACACAAATAGTTCCATTGAAGCATAAGGAGAAACTATTTGACTGCTGAGGTGAGGGAGCCCTGGCCCAGGCTGCCCAGGGAGGGTGTGGAGGCTCCTTCTCAGGAGGTTCCCAAACCCATTTAGACATGTTCCTGTGTGACCTGATCTAGCTGGAAGCTGCTTTAGCTGGGGGTTGCACTGGATGATCTCTAAAGATCCCTCCCAGCCCCCACCATGCTGTGATTGTGTGATTCTATGAAACACAGGTTTGCTTTTAGAACCCACACAGCAATCTCTCAATAAACCAGAACAGCTCTAAACAAAAAGCAGAGGGAAATAATGTTCTGAGTGAAAAGGGGGAAAAAAAGAGTGCAGAGAACTCACCTGGTGTACTCTGACCCCACCACCCGAGCGTATTCTGCTCCAACTCCCAGAAGGTCACATGCAGATACCAAATCTTTTTCAAGTGTATGTAGTTGCTGAAATGAAAGAAGAGCCCTGAGAGAGTGGCATTTGCCTTGGGAACCTAAGCAGGGATTTTCAATAAGACTCCTGTGCTTTCCACATGAGCAGCACTGACCTGGCAGCTCCCTGGACACACCATCTGATTTTAGGCACATTTTCCAGCAACATCTGGTATTCTCCAGAAAAACTGAAGCTTGTAATGTTTCAAAGGAAGTGTCTCAGCACAGTTTGACATCACACAAAGCTGTTTGTAACTCACAAAGATCACATGCAGACCAGCTCCCAACAGCTCCAAGGTAACAGTGGACTGTTACATCGGAATAACTGGACACCAGAGGGTGTTTTCCAGCAAGAGAAGCAGAGAAAGGCTGGAAGCTATGGTTCAGGTAACAGGGGGAGGACAATGCTCCTGCCAGAACTCCTCTCACTCCCTCCTGCACACACCAACTTTTGTACCTTCTCTAAACTCAGGTAGAAAGCCACAGCTGTAGAAGAGCAAAGCACCAAGGACATGAGAGGCTCAAGCCAGAATGGAAATGCCACACAGAAGAGAAAGCAGCAAAGAATGTCAAGCTTTGAGGAAGGATCCTTTCACAGGGAGGCACTGAGAAAAACGTTTAAGCTTCTTCTGAGTACTCAGGCATTAACTCATTGCAAAGTAAACATTTGTCCTTTAATCACTGGGAAGGAAAGGCTCCCCACAGCTCCCTGCTCACAAACTGCACACAGGAGCTTAGCAAGTCCTTCTAAAGGAAGCTGGTCTGCTTGTTTAAGCTCATCAGGAAGGGGAAAAAGACAAGTACAGGTGACCATTAAGACAGTCTTCAAAGATCAATTTGCTTCCTAACTAACCTTCCTCTGTCACAAGGTACCTGTAAAGGGCAATTCATTCCCTCAACTCACACCCCTCAGGCTCTTCATGAGCAGAGAAAAGGCATCACTTGGAAAGACAAGGGGAGCTGTTCCACAAGAATCTGCTCTTCCCACTGCTCAGTTAACTTCCTGGACAAGCTCCCACACAACACACCAAATCACTGAGGAAAACCAGCACTTTTAGAGTAACTGAGGTAAAGACTGTAAGAAACATTAAACAACACCAGCTCCAACATGGGCCAGTTCATTCCTAAAAGCAAAGACAGTCTGCTCTGTGCAGCTGAAGCCAAACACAGAGCACAATCAAGAACAGCAAGAGTAACATTGCTTGGAGGCTTCTCCACCAGCTGCTTTTCCCACCCCAGTTCTGTGTTAATTAGCTTAAGGGTGGTCAACTCCAATTCCAGCAGACTTTCAGAGAACATCTGCCCCTCCTGCAAGCCACAAGCTCATTTCATTTTGCTGTTAGAGCCCATGATCCTTGCTGTTTTCTTTCCCAGCTGCCTTCAGCAGCTAAGGAGTGGGCCTTGACATGTAGTCTACCATTGTATACTCCACAGCCACAACTTTGTCTCTCCATTAGTAGCAGGGAGGGGAAAAGCAGCCAGGCTCTAAGAAGAGCACAGATATTAACTAGCCATTTGTTTCCAGTCATGGCAGTGCAGTAACATGGTTATCAACAGATAAATTACTTACTGCAAGTTGAAAAAGCAACCGACAGTGCCAGTAGGGAGTCTGCTGGGAGATCTGGATGGCTTTACGTAACAGAGGCTTTGCTGTATCCACCGAGTTCTGAAACACAAACAGGCACCCTCACCAACAGGAGAAACCCCCCCCCCAGGCTCCTGGGGCTTCTCTCACTGACAGCAACAACTTTTCAAGTAGTTATGTCCTGTGTTGGTCCCCCAGTTAAAGTCTCACAGGCCAGGAACGTGAAAAGCAACAAGTGTTTTAACACAACTGAGCTGCTTTGGCCACCACACACTTCTCCCCTGCAAGTGAGAGAAAGGCAAGCATTTGTTTTAGAGAAACTTAAGGCTTTTCTGGAGGAAAAGAATAAAAGTAGCCCATGAGCACAACAAAAGCCTGAGAAAAAACACCTGCTTCCCTTCCTCCCCCACCAAAGGAGCCTGTCTTTGAGTAAGTGACAGCTTAAGAAATAGTTTGGCCAAGTAAACTTCATTTCCTGGGGACCTGCATTGCAGTTCACACAATCACAGAGTGCTAAGGGTTGGAAGGGACCTGGAAAGCTCATCCAGTGCAGCCCCCCTGCCAGAGCAGCAGCACCTAGAGCAGGGCACACAGGGACTCATCCAGCTGGGTTGGGATGTCCCCAGAGAAGGAGCCTCCACAGCCCATCTGGGCAGCCCCTGCCAGTGCTCCCTCACCTCAACAGGGAACAAATTCCTCCTGGTGTTCCTCTGGAACCTCTTCTGTTCCAGCTTGTCCCTGTTGCCCCTTGTCCTGTCATTGGCCATCCCTGGGCACAGCCTGGCTCCAGCCTCCTCACATCCACCCTTGATGCATTTGTAACCATCAATGAGGTCACCCCCTCAGTCTCTTCCCCAAGCTGCAGAGCCCCAGCTCCCTCAGCCTTTCCTCACAAGGGAGATGCTCCACTCCATCATCTCTGTGGCCCTGCACTGAACTCTCTCCAGCAGCTCCCTGTCCTTCTGCACACAACTGGACACAATATCCCAGATGTGGTCTCCCAACAAGACAGAAAGCCTTTCAGTCCTACACTTTACTGCTCCATGTTTACACTGCAACTGACCTCTAAACACTTCATAAATCCTGTTACTAAGAGCAATACCCCAAGACCAAAGACACTCCAATTAAATGCAGCCCTGCAGCCCCAGGACAACTGACAACTTCTGAAGCAGTCTCAGTGCACTCACCTCCTGACAATACAGCTCGGACAGAAGGCTGGCTGCCTCAAACTTTACATCCTCAAACTGGGGGATCTAGCAGCATCAGAGTCAAGTAAATATCAAACACCATCTGGAAAACAGCCACATCCCGACGTTCCAACCCCCTTAACAGAACATATGCATTAGGAAAGCAGCCCTCAACCACGGAGCATGATGAAAACTAGCAGGTAAAGCCCCATCCCCAGGGCCAGGCCCTGCCTGTGGAGGTGTTTGCCTGCAGAGGTGGGGTGGCCCGGCAGGAAAAGGATACTTGCTGGGATATCAACCACTGCAAGAGAAGACAGCGGGTTAGTCGGCAACCACCACAGGCCTGCCCTGCGGCTAGGGCCCCCCAGCCCAACCCAGCCACCCCCCTCCGCCCCGCGGCTCACCGCCTTCTCCAGGTGCCCGCGGGCCTGGTCGCCGTTGCGGGTGTGGTGGTAGAGGACGGAGCCGAGCTGGAGGTGCGTTCGGGCCTCCATGCGCGCCGGGGGCTTGCGGGGCAGCACGGCCTGCAGGCAGTGCACGCACAGCCGCACCTTGGGCGGGCTGGACGTGCGGAAGTGCTCGGCCAGGCCCAGCAGCGCCAGGTACCACGACTCACCCCCGGCCGCGCCGCCGCCCGACCCCGACCCCGGCGCGGGCCCAGCGCCGCCTCCGCCGCCTCCTCCTCCTCCACCACCACCTCCACCGCCGCCGCCGCCGCCTCCTCCGGCGGCCCCCGCGCCGCCGCCTCCGCCGCCGCCCGCCTCCCCGGAGCCCGCCGCGCCGCCCGCCGCCGGCTGCGGCTGCTGCTGAGGCGGCGGCTGCTGCTGAGGGGCCGCGCCGGCCGCCGAGCCCGACGCGCCCGCCGCCACCGCCGCCATCTCAGGGCCGCCGCGACAACACGGGCGGGAGCGGAGGGAGGGGCGGGGGCGGCGCGCGGCGCGCGGGGGGTGACGGGACTTGGAGTCCTCCCGCCCCGCCGCCGCCGCTCCCCGCACGCACCGCGCGGGCCGCCGGGAGTTGTAGTCCCGTCGTCGCGCTGCCGCCGGGCTGGTGCGGGGAGGGTGGGGAAGGGCTGTAGCGGCGGTGTTTTCCCTCCCCGCAAACAGCCGCTTTGACCCCCTCACGCCCCCGCCGGCCGCCCTCGCTGCGGGAGGAGAGGAAAGGGAGGCGCGGGACCCCGCCGCGGCCAAGACTACATCTCCCAGAAGCCTTTGCGGCAGAGCGGGCTGGCAGCGGCCGGTCCCGTCAGCCGCGGGGCATCGTGGGACGGCGGCTCCAAAATGGACAACCACAGGGATGCGCCAGGTACGGCCGGGCCCGCCGGGCCCGCGGCCCCTTCCCCGCCGCCCCCGGGCCGCCGCCGCCGCTCCCCGCGCCGCCCTCGCCGCTCCCTGGGCAGGCGGCTGCAGTTGCTCGCCGTGGCGTGGGCAGGGAGCCACCCGCCGAGACGGCCGCGGCGGGAGCCGGGGTGTGGGTGAGGCGCTGGGGGGGTTGTTCCCGGCGTCAGGCCGTGTCATCCCTCCCCATTCCTCACCGAGGAGACCCCGAGCGCCGCCAGCCTTGGTTTTCATCCCCCCCGTTTCCCTGCAGGGAAGGCGAGCCGCTGGTTTGGGGTCGCGCAGTCGAAGTCGGCCAAGACGAACGTGAATATCCTTCACCAAGAGGAGCTGATAGCGCAGAAGAAGAGGGAAATCGAGGCCCGGCTAGAGCAGCAAGCGAGACAGAATTCCTTGAGCATACAGCAGCTCCCCCTGCTTGGAGAGTACGTGAGAATTGCGGTGCTTTCAGACGGGAGCTTTGCTGTCGGGAAAGGGACGTGTTTGTCACGTGAAACTGGAGAGAGAAGCTTTCCAAAGCTCTGAGACAGCTGGAGTAGATACTTGAGTAAAGGTTAGAGTAGGATGCTTGTGCTTTAATTGATTTAGCCTGATTTTTAAGGTCCTAGTGAGAACTGATGGGTGTTAAGAGCAATCAGGGTTTTTAACAGGGTGTTACTGTGCTTGCTTTCTGCTGCCTTGCTTGTAATTGTGACTCCTAAGAGTTAACACAGTTCCCCTATTGATTGTTTGCCTGGGGGTGTTTGGAAGCAGAGTATTCCAACAAAGCAATGAAGTACCAGACAAGCCAGAAAATGTGGCTAAATGTCATGAGCAGCAAGCTGAATAGTTCTTATGCTTTGGAAAAAAACTTAAGTCTTGTTTTCTCTTCTAAACAAACACCTGTGAGGGGAGGAGGGCTGGGGAGGATGATGAGTACCATCACCTACTTTTCTCTTTCTATTCAGAGATGAAGGTACTGACAATGAAGCCTGTGTTTCCAACAAGTTTGTTAATGATGGCAGTTTCCTCCAGCAGTTTCTCAAGCTGCAGAAGGAAAAGTCAAGTGCTGGTAGGTCAACTTCTGAGCAACAGGAGACCTTCCTTCTCCTGGGGATACCAGCTTTGTGTGAGCTGCTTCTGTGTGTGTTCACTTTAACTGCTGTGAGCTGTTGTGAATAAGTTCTAAAGCCATGATGTCCACTTTAAGTTGGGGTTAAAGTGTTTCCCTGAGCTGCACCGAGGAGGTTTGCCCTCTTTCCCTCTCTAGGTGCTATAAAGCCAGGCATCTCTCTTCTAGCTTGACTCTCCCTTTGTGAAAAGTCATCCCACTTGGATTTCATTGTGCAGCTTGTACCAGTCAGCATCTTTAACTCACTCTGAGAGTAACATCCCTGTGCTGCTCCATCCCAGCCTGAGTTATTTGTAACAAGAAGGATACAGAGGAATTACTGTCTTTTTTTTTTCCCCCCTCTCTTCTTCATTCTTTCCTAAGAACCTCCCCCAAGTTCTACCAACAACTCAGCAAACAGTGCTGCAGCCCACGTTGGGAAGAAGCCTCTGGTGTTTGGGAAGCGGCCTGGGCAGGTGCTGAGCAGCATGCTGCACCAAGCCAAGCACTACGGCCACGCCAAGCAGAGCCCCCTGCTCAACCGCCTCAGTGTCTTTCAGTCACCAGATGAAGATGAGGAGGAAGATTATGAGCAGTGGTTGGAGATTAAAGGTAAATGAGACCTTGTACTGCGTGGTTTGGTTTGGGGTGCAGGTCTCTGATCTTAGTGATGGGAGTTGAGTGTGGGAACAGTCGATGGTTTTTCTCCAGTGGGTAGTTTGGGGTGGTTTTTTTCCTGTGAATTCAGAGAGTCACAGAATCTCAAGGGTTGGAAGGGACCTGGAAAGCTCATCCAGTGCAGCCCCCCTGCCAGAGCAGCACCACCTAGAGCAGGGCACACAGGGACTCATCCAGCTGGGTTTGGGATGTCTGCAGAGAAGGAGACTCCACAGCCCATCTGGGCAGCCCCTGCCAGTGCTCCCTCAGCTCAACAGGGAACAACTTTCTCCTTGTGTTTCTTTGGAACCTCTTCTGTTCCAGCTTGTCCCTGTTGCCCCTTGTCCTGTCACTGGCCATCCCTGAGCACAGCCTGGCTCCAGCCTCCTCACACCCACCCTTGATGGATTTGTAACCATGAACGAGGTCACCCCTCAGTCTCTTCTCCAAGCTGCAGAGCCCCAGCTCCCTCAGCCTTTCATCACAAGGGAGATGCTCCACTCCAGCATCTCTGTGGCCCTGTGCTCTGCAAACTTCTGCATTGTGAAATATAAATGACACCAATCCATGCTGGTGGACTCCTCCAAAGCCAGCTTCAGCAGGAAAGCTGAGAACTGAATGCTGTTAGATATTACTGATGCAGCCAGGGCTTAGGGTGGGAGATGTGTCACCATAGTCAAGAGTGGATCTGATTTCTACCTACAAGGATTTATTTTCTCTTCAGCTATTCAAGGCAGGAGCTTGTGTGAAGATAATGTGTAGAGAAGAAATACATCCTGCTCTTAATGGAGCTTGATTGTTTGCTAATTACAAGGAAAAAGTTGTTCCCTGTTGAGCTGAGGGAGCCCTGGCAGGGGCTGGCCAGATGGGCTGTGGAGGCTCCTTCTCTGGAGACATTCAAACCCATCTGGATGAGTTCCTGTGTGCCCTGCTCTAGGTGGTGCTACTCTGGCAGGGGAGTTGCACTGGATGAGCTTTCCAGGTCCCTTCCAACCCTTAGGATTCTCTGAAATGTATTGTGCCTAGTGCTGAGCTCTCTAGATGTAATACATATATAATGATTAGATGTAATGCTTGTGTTTACAATGGAATGTTATGGTTTTTAAAGGATAGAAAATGAAAAGCCCTCAGTTTGGGAGTGGCTGTGAAGGAGGGGAAGAATTGTCTGTGTTAACAAAGAAGATGATGTGTTAGGCAGAGAATGATGCTTGGGTGGAATCAAAGCCCCTGTCTCCTTCCAAAGTTTCATTAGGAAATGTCACCTTTAGATCCTGGGGTTAGAAAAGCAATGAGGAACCTTGCAGCACTCAGATAACCAAGTTTGATCTGGATAACCAAAGCCAGAAGGCAGATTTGCTTAATAATGTGGATTTCATGGCTGTGTATTAATCAAGTATAAAATGAGATTGGGGTTGCTAAATAAGTCACAGTGAGCTTTGTGTCAGAATTCATTGCATTCTGTGTTTACAGACCCATGTCTGGCTGTTTCTGGTGGGATTTATAAAAGCAGAAGCTTAGCAAGGCTCAATTTAAGTGTGAAATGCACCACAGGAATGTGAGAAACAGCCACTGGCTGCAGAGAGGAAAGACCCTGAAGGATTGAGGGTCCAAACCTGGTCTGGATCAGTGCAGACAGCTCTGCTCCTCTGTGCCCTTTGTTCAATGCCTTACCCAAAACACTGTTGTCTAGACAAGGACCCTTGTTTAGTTCCCACTGACTCTATCCTGCATCAGCTCTGCAAGTGCTGTCAGAGTTGTTGGGTTCCTTCCTTGGCACAGAAGCCAAAATACAGTTTCTTGGAGACTGAGCTCTCCTTTATCTCTGGTGGGATTCCCTCCAAGTGAGACATGGGCATATGCCAGTAGGAAGAGCTATATGTTCCAGCTACACAATCTGTCTCTGCTAGCTGGGTACACTCCTGGGGACTGGAATCTGTGATCTTCAGTGGTTGTTAAACCAAATTCCTCTTCCTCCTTGTCGTGTTTTATATAGAGCAAGAACTGTCAGAAGCAAATTCCCTTGCAAGTGAAGTTACACCCTGAAGTGTAGTGACCCAAATCTTAGATAGGCAAAAAAACCCATGAACATGGGGAGTGCAGAAGCTGCCAAATAACCTGAGGATTGTGATTTGTACAGCTGTGTAAGACTGGATCCCCCATTTCATCCTTTCTCTTCCCGTTCCCATTCTACTTTTGTCTGTCGTTGTGATTCTTAGAAGTAATGTACCTGTTGCCTGTTTGGTGTGTGAGTTGAACCCCAGTACTGACAGCCTGCTTAAAGTTTTACCCCCAGAGGATGCAGAGACCAGACAAGTGGTGGAAAAGCTGGCTAGGTTCGTGGCTGAAGGGGGACCAGAGTTAGAGAAGGTCGCTATGGAAGACTACAAGGATAACCCAGCTTTTTCGTAAGTGTGCTGCTGACTTCTTGTCTGTCCTTGTGGGGGAGGCAAAAAGAACCCCCCAACCCTACAGCTTTGTGTTATGTGAGGTCTTTTGTTGAGTTATTTGGGTGGATTTGAGATTTGTTATGAGTAACTTTTATAGCTGAGGAAAACAAGGGAAAAAGGCACCAAGATGCTGAGGGGACTGGAGCATCTTCCTCGTGAGGAAAGGCTGTGGGACCTGGGGCTGTTCAGTCTGGAGAAGAGGAGACTGAGGGGGGATCTTATTGACAAATATCTAACTGGTGGGTGTCAGGAGGTTGGGGCAGCACTTTGTTGTGTCTAGTGACAGGACAAGGGGTGATGGGATGAAGCTGCAACACAAACAGTTCCACTTAAACGTAAGGAAAAACTGTTTCAGTGTTTGAGTGAGGGAGCCCTGGCCCAGGCTGCCCAGGGAGGGTGTGGAGGCTCCTTCCTTGGAGGTCTTCAAGACCCAAGCTGGACACGTTCCTGTGTGACCTGATCTAGGTGGGAGCTGCTTCTGCAGGGGGTTGGACTGGATGAGCTCTAAAGGTCCCTTCCAACCCCCACCATGCTGGGATTCTTTGAAGAAGTGATACTGTGATGGTGCTGAGGAGGTAGATCAGTAGAGTCCAGAGTAGAGCCCAGGTGGGCTGTGGGCAGAGGATCCCCTCCTCTGTCAGAAGAGCCTGTTACTTATTCCCCTTCAAGTGACACACCAAACAAAGAGATGAGAGCTATTTGTATTTGCAGATGCTGAGGACTTTGTAACCCACATTTTAAGTGAATTCTGAGGAATTTCTTGTGTGGATTGCTTTGGTTTTGAGCTGTTTATATCCCAGAGTGTCAACACTTGGATGGTTGTTACTGATGCATGTTTTGCCCTTTTCTCCTCCATCTCCACCCTAGGTTTTTGCATGATAAGAACAGCAGAGAATTCCTTTACTACAGAAAGAAAGTGGCAGAGATAAGAAAAGAGAATCAAAGTCCTCAGGCATCCTCTTCTCAGAAAGGTAATTAAGTCTGGGGGCTGGAGAATCTTCATTGCACAAGTTAAATTCGACTTCTTCAGCTTGTAACTGCTTGTTTGGGCTGTTCTGGAAACAGTTGCAGTGGATATTTGGCTGTCATTCTGCTGCCTGTAAATCAAGTTTCAGAATGGAAAGGGATGATGATCAAACATCACCATGATGGCATCAAACTCCTGTGCCAAAAGCAGTGGTTGCCCAGGCCCTCAGAATGCTGCATCATGCTCTGTTAAAAAGGATTTTCCCTGTATTTCCCCAAAACACATACCAAAATGAACTAAACTGACTCCCTGTTGTGTGTGTTCCAGAAAGTGTTGTTCTAAGTGCAAACCATTTGTTTGCTTGTTGAACATAATCCCCATTTCTGCTGCTGTTTCCTTATCTGAAGCTTTTCTTTCCTGCTTGGGACCATTTACAAGTAGAAGAGACTCTGTTTTCAGGTGGGAAAGCAGCAGAAGTGTATGATCTGCCACCAGACAAGTGGTGTGAGCAGTGGAATATGGTTCATTATGTTGAGATAGAAATGATTTAGTGGTTCAGATGTGATCTGTGGGCCAGGAATTTATTGCATCCAGTCCAACCTTTGTTTCAGACCTGCCATGTGGCCCTGGTGAATCACCCAGCCTCTGTGTGTCAGCTTCCTTGTCTGTGGAAAAGGAGTCTTAATGCAATTTAGCTCTTATGCTGATGTGTTAACAGCTCAAACAAATTGACTGTAGGCTGAAAGAGCTTGTTACCAGTATCAACTCAACTTGATACAGCAGTTTGGAAGCTAAGGAGCATTATCCATACTTTACAGGTGTGGAATATTGAAGCAAAGAAAGGTTATGACTTGTCCATGGCTTATAATCACGTCTTCTTGTCCTGTGCCAGCACACTGGAGTACTGGCACTGGTACTGTGCAGGTAGCAAATGTCATATAAGGCTGTCATGGCTAAATAATACATTTGCCTGGCTCCTTATAAACATCAAGTATACTTGAAATAGTAATGATCAGACCCTTCTCTCTGCCTTTGGACAAAAGGCTGCAGAAGCCACCTCTTTGAGGTGAGGATTGGGACTGTTCCCTGGAGCATTCCCTCTGTCCTACAGCCCTCCCCTAAGAGGGCCAGCAGATGTGTAGTGACAGCAGGCACAGGTGACATGGTGTGGCATGAGTTTGCTGCTTTTCCTCTTGCTCCTGAAGCCTTCAGTGGCAAAGTCTAGAGGTAATTGTGAGTGCTGAGGTGTGACCCTATGGAAAAGTGCCTGACACAGGGAAGAAACAGGTTTCCTTTCCAGTAGGCAGAAACAAATGTCCATCTCTGAAGACAAAAGTTGGTCTGTCTGTTAATCTGCTCTCATCTAGCTCCTGGCACAGAGGAAGCTGGTGTGTGAATGAGCACTCCTCTGGTTACAAAGCTCTGGTACAACCTTATGCAATATCATGTGGGGTTTATTTTGTGATATAAACTGTTGATGTGTAACATTTCTAAGACTTAAACTCGACCTTTTGCCCTTATTCTGCTCTTGGGGTTCTTAGAACAGATAGGCTTTGACTGTTGCTTGTGTGAGTTGGGCCCAGTACTGACAGCCTGCTTAAAGTTTCACCCCCAGACGACGAAGAGACAAAGAACTCAGCTGAGAAACTGGCCAGGTTCATAGCAGACGGGGGTCCTGAGGTGGAAGCTATTGCCATGCAGAACAACAGAGAGAACCAGGCTTTCAGGTAAGGGAAACCTGCTGCTGGGGGTAGGGTTGGAGGGGTTTGTATGGGGGCTTGGCTTGTGTTTAAGGGCAAGTAATAGAAAACTGGAGCATCTTCCTTGTGAGGAAAGGCTGTGGGACCTGGGGCTGTTCAGTCTGGAGAAGAGGAGACTGAGGGGGGAGCTCATGAATACTGACCAATTTCTGAATGGTGGGTGTCAGGAGGTTGGGGCAACACTTTCTATTGTATCCAGTGACAGGACAAGGGGTGATGGAGTGAAGCTGAAACACAAACAGCTCCATTTAAACATAAGGAAGAACTATTTGACTGTTGAGCTGAAGGAGCCCTGGCCCAGGCTGCCCAGGGAGGGTGTGGAGGCTCCTTCCTTGGAGCTCTTCAAGACCCACCTGGACACGTTCCTGTGTGACCTGATCTAGGTGGGAGCTGCCTCTGCAGAGGCTTGACTGGATGAGCTCTAAAGGTCCCTCCCAACCCCACCATCCTATGGTTTTATGAAACTTGTGATTACTCTGAAGTTGCAAGGACACTGCATTGCTAGCACTGCTTTGCAGCTTCACAGCTTAAATCAAGACATTGAGAGAAAGAAAGAGAGAGAGAAACAGAGAGAGGAATTGATTTGCTTTCCCCAAAATGAATTGATGACTCCCACCCTTCCTCACCTGCCTTCTGTTGCAATGTTACCACTCTAATTCTAACCTTTATACTTTTCCCTGTGGCTGTGTGTTGGTGTGGGCCCCCATCCACCACTCATACCTTTGGTGTACCATTAATTTCCTGGGTTGCTCTTTGCACAGCACCTTCACTAACGTACAGGTAGCACTCCTTCACCCTTAGCTCCCCCTTTGGAATATCTTTTTCAGCCTTTCACATGTGAATCTGTCTCTTTCTCACTGACAGATGTTTAATGCCTCCCTTTGGTCTCATCCACCTTTCATTTTCCTGCACTTACAAACGATTTGGTGTGTTCCCTGGGAGTGAAGCAGGGCTTGAGAAGCCTGATTTTGTTGCTGATGTTTTGGCATTTTATCAACTGCCTTCTCACCCTCTGGGGCCCTCCCCTTGTGGGGTGAATTGCATTAGACAGATCTGAGCCTGTTTCATTATTTACTTGACCACCTGAGCACAGTTGAGTTAAACACCACCTCCTCTGTTAGGGTTTCATCAGGGGCCTCATCCTGCCCTCTACTACATCCTGAAGCAATCCTTAGTGCTTGTTACTCAGATGGAGGGATGCAAAGCTGGAGTGATGGGCTGAGGTTGATTGCATGAGGTTCAAAAAGGCCAAGTGCTGAGTACTGAGTCCCCAAGCAGCACTCCAGGCTGGGGCAGAGGGGCTTGAGAGTTGTCTTGTGGAAAAGGACAGGGGGGTGCTAATATACAGCTGGCTGAACATGAGCCAGCAGCGTGCCCAGGTGGCCAAGGAGGCCAGTGGCATCCTGGCTTGTATCAAAAACAGTGTGAGCAGCAGGAACAGGGCAGGGATTGTCCCCCTGTGCTGTGAACACACCTCAAGTGCTGTGTTCAGTGTTGGGCCCCTCACTACAAGAAGGGCTCTGAGGGGCTGGAGCTGGGCAACAAAGCTGATGAAGGGTCTGAAGAACAGGTCTGATGAGAAGCTGTTGAGGGAGCTGGGGATGTTTAGCCCAGAGAAGAGGAGGCTGAGAGGAGACATGATTGCTCTTTACAACTACCTGAAGGGGAGCTGTAATCAGGTGGGGGTCAATCTCTCCACTAACAAATACTAGGAAGTGAGTTGAGTTGTGCCAGGGGATGTTTAGATTGGAGCTGAGGAAGAACTTTTTCACTCAGAGGACTGTCAAGCATTGGTTGCCCAGGGAGGTGATGGAGTCCCCATCCCTGGAGCTGTCCAAAAGACACATAGCTGAGGTGCTGAGGGATGTGCTTCAGTGATGGGCTTGGCAGGGTGAGCTGAGTGGTTGGACTTGATCTTAAAAGTCTTTGATTCTGTGATTCTAAGACCACATTTGATGCATTTTAAAATACACTTGAGAGCTGTTTGTGTTGTGCAGAGATGGATGGGAAAAGCCTATCACCTCTCTTGTGGGAACAGGCACTATGCTGAGGAGAGGTTACATCAAGTGTTAAACTGCTCCTGTAAACAGGGAAGACTGTAGGGGAGTTAGAAGTAGATGGGTTTTGTGTGTGAAGTGTTTCAACTGGAGTGAGCCCAAAAAGGGAACATATTTGTAACAAACATGACTGGCTTGACTTTTTGGGTTTGCATAGCTGCTTGGTTGAGGATTGTTCATATTCTTCCCACAGAGACTGTGCAGTTTTATTTTACCCAAAAGGTCAGAGATGCCTATTTCTGGAAGGGGTAGCAAATAAAGCAATGAGGGAACAGAAGGAGGAGCTGTGGTGTGATTAAGCAGACTGGTAATGTCGATGCTTCTGGCTTTAATAGGGAGGTCAGGAGCAGCTTCTTTAGGCAGCACTTCAACATTCCCATTGGTAAGACCCAAATGTTTGTTTTCTTCTGTGTTGTGGAGCCCTTGCAGTTTTATTTCCAAAGGTTTTTCTGCAAGGCAGGTGAATTCTGGGGGAGGACCCCGCGTTTACACAAATGGAAGATGATCCTTTTTAGTTCTGTGTGTTTCTTTGGCACCAGAAAATCGCTGTGGTTTGCTCACGAGTGGGAAATGCGCTCCCTGCTGCCAAAGGCTTGCAGCCTACCCTGTGAGAGCACACGGAGCTCTGCAGTAACTCCACATCTACACAGGATGGTGCTGGAGAGCAAGGAAGCGCCTGGGAAAGCTGCCTGTGCAAGAGCAATGCAGGAAAGAGCAGCCCTGAGCAAACTGTGCTGGATCCAACCCCTGCACAGGACTGTTCCATCTCAACTTTGTTTTTTTGGCCGTTTCTTTCCAGGTTTTTGTATGAGCCAAACAGCAAAGGCTACAAGTATTACAGGCAGAAGCTGGAGGAGTTCCGTAAGGCCAAAGCCAGTGCTGGCTCAGCCCCCTCACCTGCAGAGCCCAGTCTGAAAAGGAAGAGCAGCCTGGAGGCATCACCATCACCTCTGTGCTTACCATCTTTGCCTTTGCCCTTGCCCTCACCTTTGCCCTTGCCTTTGCCTGTTCCTTCACCCTTGCCCTTGCCCATTCCCTCGCCTTTGCCCTTGCCGGTTCCCTCACCTCTACCCTTGCCCTTGCCCCTGCCCTCCCCCTTGACCTCCCCTTCACCATCATCCTCTACAACTCCACCTGAGCAGACAGCTGCAAGCACTGCTGCAACACCTCCAGCTCCTGCCCCAGGCACTACTAAAAAGAAGCGGAAGAGCAGGTGGGGGCCAGAGGAGGACAAGGTGGAATTGCCTCTCCCACAGCTCATCCAACAGCTGGATTCTCCCTCTCCTCTCTCAGGTTAGTGGCTCTGTGTATCTTGTTGAATAACTGTTTTTAACCTGAGGAGCCTGTTCTGCCTTAGCCCAGCTGGCTTTGTAAACCAAAAACCCAGTGAGTCTATCTCTTGTTGTAATC
Source organism: Colius striatus (assembly GCF_028858725.1). Lineage (NCBI taxonomy): Eukaryota > Metazoa > Chordata > Aves > Coliiformes > Coliidae > Colius > Colius striatus. Next base: position 3,451,733 of record NC_084783.1, read on the forward strand.
CTCTTGGTTGCCAGCCCCCTATCTTTCAGGTAGGTCTAGCAGCCAACTCTCCCCTGTGTGGAAACCCAGATAAACCACTTTATCTCCCAGACACCAGGGATTGGATCTTATCATTCTCCAGCTATCTCTCAAACCCTGCTGTGCTAGAGCTCATTACAGCCTCAGCCTCTACACTGTTTAGGGCTATTTCACTTCAGGAACAGAGGCTTGTCAGAAAACAAATCTCAAAGGTTGAGCTGTGGTTTATTCCCTGTGGTAGGATAAAATCCCTGGGCAGCACTTTCACCTCACTCTAACTGATCAGAAGGCTAAGTGGAGAATAGCTGTTCCCCAAGTGCTGCTGGACACAAGCATAACTTCCACTTCTAATTTCTACCCATTCTACTTCATTTGATTACAGGTGAGGTTCCCAGAGTTCCCAGTGTTGAGGCTCACCCAGGGATGCAGCTCTTTAGGGAGATAATTCTTCCAGTTAAGGCCCTTTTAGGGAGCTCTTGAGTCCTGAGCCCCCTGTGCATCTGGAGATGGGTAATTAGGCAGGCAGGGATGCACACAAAAATTGAGTCACTCCAGGACAACAGGAGAAGAGAGACATTTAAGATGGCACCTTTGAATCCTTTGCCCACTTAGTGTGTTGCAGGGAAAGGATGTGAAAAGGAGAAAGAGAAGATGGAAGAAAGGCAGTGGGTGGTGGCAGACTGAGAGAATTAGCAGGATCAGGCTAAAGTCACAGGAGAAGTAATAAGGACCTGCCTCAATAAGGACCCTTTTAAAAAAGCAATAGCAGAGCAGATGAAGTAGGGCAGGTAATAGAAAACAAGCTGTAATTTTCAGAGCTGCAAGGAGTGACCACAGGTAATTCTCAAAGCATGGTCATCCTGTACAATTCATTGCTCCAGCAAGCCCGTGGGGCTTCTGCTTTGACAAGGGCATTGTGGGGGTAATTGCATGGCCATGAATAGCTTTGATTGTCAGATTTGGGTGAGATGAGCTAGCTGGGGTGTCTGCTGCTTCTGCTAAGGTCAGGAAGGAAGGTCTCCATGTCCTAATCCAGCACTTCAAATGTAGATGAAGAGAAGGTCCTGTGTAATTCTTCTGATCACAGCCCTGTACAGAAGCTTTGGCTGTACCTTTGTGTGTACAGGACAAGATAACAGCCTGGGTGGCTTATTCATTTGACCTTGAATTGCTGCTTTTAGTAAGGCAGAAATCAGATGCAAAAGTGTTTCCTGATTTTGCAGCTCTAGAGTCATTTGCTCTTTACCTTGCAGACAGTAATGGAGCTTCAGTGATGAAGCTTGGGCAGGTGCTACCAAAACAAGCATCTGATTCCATCTTCATACCTCCTGCTGCAGTGGAGGGGCTGCAAGAGTATCCACGTGCTCATTCCAGCATGCTTCCTGCTGAAATCTCCCCTGGCTCCTTTGGCCTCCCTTTAATTAGACAAGGCCATGCTCATGTTCATGCTCACTTTTTGCAGGGCTTTGTGTCAAGTGGAAGAAAAGGACAAGGAGTTTGCCAGGCATAACAAATCAAGCCTTAACGCACCGTTAACGCTCTGCAGGGGGAAGGGTTTGGGCTTGTGGGGTTTTTAATCACTTCAGATGGGTTAATCCCTTTTGAGAATGAACATCCTCGACCTGACAGGTGAGGAGAATTCCAAATTGCACCCCCCAGGTCCTGCAGGAGGTCAGAGTTGCACAATATGCTGTGGTACCTAAATAGCTACATCCTTGTCCTTCCTCTTTAGCAAGTGGTTTGGAATTAGCAGAGGGCTGTTCTTGATTCTTTGCCTGTCTATACTCTTAGTAATAAATCAGTACCATGGAAAGGAGAAAGTGTAGCCCTTTTGGGCAGAAACAAGGCTCCTCTTAAATGCACTGATACTGAAACAATTAACTGGGGAGGTTCTGCAGGGACTAATACATCTGAAAAGCTGAGCAGAGCAGGTATCGTGCTCAGAGAACTCTGTGGGCTAATGGGAGGTTGCAGGCTGTCACTAGAGTCTTCTGAAACCTAATATTGGATTAGTTTGGGTCTATTTTAATTGAGTAAGATGTTCAGGCTCTGAAGCAAAGAATCAGGCCCTTCTGTATTGGGATTTCTCCTGCTGTCCTTAAAGGACACTCACTTCTCTTCTAACAAGCTCCTCTTCAGGCATGTGGGATAAACCTTCAGGTAGGCTTCTGCCAATGCTGCAGATAGACTGCACCATTAACCCTGTAGGCAAAGCTGATGTCATTGGAGGGGAAAAAAAAACCCTTCTTTTTCCCAGGCCTGACTGAGAAGCAGCTCCTTCTCTTTCACATGGGGTTTGCCTGGTGCTGCACCCCTGTCAGCTCAGCAATCTTATCTGCTCTTATGCAAATTCCGTGACTGATCTTATTTATGAACAGACTTTTCTGTCTTCAGATGGGGATTTGGGGTGGAGCTTTGGCTTTTTCTGTCAACTCTGCCTGTATTGTGAGACTTCAGGCCAAGCCTACAAAAATATCTCCCAGAGCTGATTTCCCTGCAGTGACTTTCAGCATCTCTCAGCATAAAGTCTGCAAGGTAGCAGAGCACTCTGGCAAACCAGATGTAGTTTGAGCACAAGAAGGAGCAGTGGCATATGCTTCCTGGGAAGCAAAAGAAGATGCTATGGTCTCACCTTTCTCCTGTAAGGTGGTTATATATGCTGGCAAGCCACCAGCTCGTGGGGCCTCCAGAGCCATGCCTGGCTCTTAGCCTGGGTGTTTATGCAATTCAGAACGAAGCCAAAGAGCTGCTGACCTCTGTGAAGGGCAGAGCCTCTTCCTCAGTGCATTTGCAGAAAGCTTTTCCCATGCCCTGAGACAGGAGGTGAATCTTTGGCTGGGGCTGATGCTCAAGTGCCCTGGTCTCACATAACATTTGGAGCCAGGTTCTTTACGTGGAATAGACGTGGTGTGTTCGTTAAAGCTGTTTCCAAACCTCGGCGCCCTCCAAGACACAAAGCAGCTTGTTTGAGAATAGCTTTATTTCTCTGTTTGTTCTTATTTCTTGGGAGCTGACAGTGCATATCCCAGCACTCCAAACCCAGCCTGACACAGCTTCTTGCTTCCTTGCTCTTGGAAAACCTCTTGCAGTGTTTTACATAACTCTTCCTGCAGAGTTGACTCCCAGCACCGGTGCGAATGTGCAGAGGCTGGAGCTGAGTGAGGGAGGGTGGATGTGCTGTTTTATCTTCTCCTTGGGAGGTTGGAGTTAAAGAAGCCACTTGCCAGTGCTCAGCCAAAAGCACTAGGGAAAGGAGAAGAGATAAGAGTGCTCAGATCAATTGCCCTGAGTTGGAATGAGAGGAAGGGAGAAGATGACCCCTGGGGCTTAATTAGCATGCTGTGTAGACATTTGGTGTCATGAACAATGAGCCTATTATTATTGAGCTTCATAATTAATAGATGATGAATAATTAATGAAGCATCATTTAACTGCAGTCTGGACTTCCATTCAAAAGGGGGCTTTTGCAGTCATTAGGAAGAAATCCTTTCCCTTGTATTGAGCTTTCAAGTGCAGTTGGGTGGCGTCTTTTAATCCCTTCAATATTTTAACTGCTGGGATCTTAGCTCTGAGATTCTTTAGAGGGGAGCTGCCAGCCCTGTTAGATATGTTATGAACCAAGTTTGCAAGGCAGTTTCTCCACTGGAAGTCTCTTCTTTGCAGCCCCAGCAGTGTTTCTGTTACTTTTTACACGTGGGCTTTTTCCCCCCCTCCCTCTTTCCTTTCACTTGCCCTTTGAACCTCTGAGTGCCATATGGTCATTTTAAATCAGAAGATGCCCTGCCCAGCTACTGTTAATATCTCATTTCAAGGCTTATCTGATAAAACAGCAAAAAAATACTTCCAAAGGAGGAACATCCAAAAGGGGATGCTGCAGGAAAAGGAAAACACATAAACAGGGCTGTCAAGCAGAGGCTTGAAATGCCCCTGCTTCAAAACAACCCTGGCAGTGCTGCTCTTGAGCCTGTAGATTAGAAACTAAAGTCTCCTTGGGGAATGGCCACTTCCAAAAGCAGCCTCTAATGCTCATGTCTTTATTCTAATGTGGCCATTTGCTTTTCATTCTGAATGAAGTTGCTGTTTACATAGTAATCAGCAGACACTTACGTGCACAGATTGGACAATATGCTGATGGGCTCGGATCTGCTCGTGACTCAACGCTGAGTAATTAAGTATCCCTCTTTGCAATGGCTGGGGTTGATGAGGAAGCCTTGTGGGGAGAGTTAATCTTCAGGAGGAATGATTTTTAAAGCAGATTGCCATGCAGTGTGACCTCTGAGACACAGTTTGCCAGTCTGCTGACACGCTGTGGGCAGAGCTTTGGACCAGAGTGAGGGGATGCTCTGAGCTGCTTGGCCAAGGATGTGTGACCCCGTGGCTTCCCTGCTTCTATGATTCCTGAATCCTCCCAGGCAGCTCTTCATTTAAGTGTCTTGATGCTGAACCCTGAAATGAGGGCAAAACTTCATGTGGGGATCTTGAGATGTGCTTTCACTGGTCTTTACTGCTCAGAGTTTTGAAAGCCTTTTAACATGTGCTTATTACAGTTCAGGACCTGAAGGGTCTTGGTTATGAAAAAGGGAAACCTGTTGGTTTGGTTGGTGTGACAGAGCTCTCTGAAGCCCAGAAGAAACAGCTGAAGGAGCAGCAGGAGGTAATGCCCTGAAATGATTTCCACATTCACACTGCTTTGCAGCATGGCTGGGTTAGGTGGGAAACTGGAGCTGGAGGCAGCAAAGAAACTTTCCCAGTGGCCCACAAATAAATCTCTAGGATTTGTGCTGAATGCCTGAGAATCATGTGATGCTGCAGTCAGCAGAAACAGGAGAGGACTTTAGGGAATATGAATGAAGTCAGCCAATTGCTGTCCTACCAAACTAAAGCCCCAAATCTGTAAGGTCTGGTGTGGCAGGTCTGCAGCTGGCCCTGTATTGCTTCAGCAGTGAGCAGAAGGGGAGGGGATGCTTGCAAGCTTTGAGTGAGTGGGAGCAGAGTTGGCTTTGTCAGAAGCAGAAGGGTGATGTTTAAACTGTGTGGGGATGGTCAGAAGACACCAGTCCTCAACATGAAAACCAAGTTGCCTCTGCCAGAGACACATGGTGCTGCTGTTTGATCTGGGAAGCGAGTGGATGGGATCGAGCCCCAGCACTGCCTGCTGGGAGTTGTAGTTGGCATAACCTGCATTCAGAGCTCCACGTGGCCCTAGCAGGCTGCAACAGCCATCAGCCCCTGTGCATATCCTTCCCCTAGATGCAGCAGATGTATGATATGATCATGAAGCACAAGAGAGCCATGCAGGAGATGCAGATGATGTGGGACAAGGCGATTCAGCAGCACCAGCACGGCTACGACAGTGATGAAGAGGTGGACAGCGAGCTGGGGACCTGGGAGCACCAGCTGCGACGCATGGAGATGGACAAGACACGAGGTGTGTGGGGAGCTGCTGTGTCCCACTGCTTTGTGATGGTGCAGAGGCTTCCAGAGGGAAATATCTGAGCCCATCACCTTGGCATGGGAGTTGCAGGGTCACTTTCCACTGGCCTGTGCTGTGACTTTGCTGCCTGTTGAGTGGAGATGATGACACTGTTGCTGTGAGGCTTTGTGCTTTACAGACCCTCTGAAACAGTCAAAGAATGCTGCATGATTGCTGTTTTCTCTCCTCTGTGTCTTGGGCAGAGTGGGCTGAGCAGCTGACCCAGATGGGCAGAGGAAAACATTTCATTGGAGACTTTCTTCCACCTGATGAGCTGGAGAAATTCATGGAGACATTCAAGGCTTTGAAGGTGAAATAGCAGAGACTTCCCAGGGTGCTGGCAGTGCTTCAGACTAGTCCTGTAGCAGTGAGGGAAAGATCTTGAGCATGCTGAGCCCCTTTTTCACAGCACTTAGCAACCTTGCAGCCCTGAGGTACTGCTGCCCTTATGCTGGGAGCTCTGCTACTTCTGGAGGAAACAAGGAGTTAGGTTCTTTTTGCTCTTTGCAGAGAAATGCCTGTAGCAAATTAGTGAAGAGACCATTGGGACAGTGTTTGGGGGTTAGCTGAAATGACAGATGAGCCTCTGGGGCTACTCACCATTTGTCTGCTCTTCCTGTTTCAGATAAAGGGCTGCTGATGCCAAGCAAGGAAGACTTAGTGTTTTATCCAGATGATTGCAGTAAAATGAAAATATGAAAGTCTACACAAAGCTTGTGCAAAGCTTTTCAGTACTGGCCAGTTCCTCCTAAACTGTAGAACTTCTTGATGCTGGCACATCCCTCATCATGTTTTCATGTAACCAGCATGGGGTCAGACATTCCCTGGAGACCTGGCTTAAATAAGAGCTGTATCTGAAGCTTGATCCAGCGAGCAATGTGGAGTGCAGGAACTAAGTCTTTCTCAACTTAATCTTACAGTAGCAGTCAGTGCTTCTTGCAGATTATGTTCTAGGGCTGTGCCATGCTTTATCATGCACTTATTTCCCTCTCTGTGGTGGTGCAGAACTGGAAACCCCAAGAAATCATCCTAGTTGCTAATTGCTTGTCAGAACCATCCCAACTTTGAGTAGCTGAAGCTGATTTTCTTCCTCTTCTGACCCACAAAGGTTAGGTACAGGTGAAAAATGACTAACTACCTTTTGTGTCTCTGCAGGAAGGACGTGAGCCAGATTATTCTGAATACAAAGAGTTCAAACTGACAGTGGAGAACATAGGTTATCAAATGCTAATGAAGATGGGCTGGAAGGAGGGCGAGGGACTTGGCTCAGATGGACAGGGGATTAAAAACCCAGTCAGCAAGTAAGCAGAGTTCTTCTACTATTGATTTAGTCCTTTCCTCCTGGACTGAGAATTGATGCTCCTACCTTTAGCCTACTGGAAGCAGCTGCAGTGAGTGTGGAGTGTAATTCATCACTCAAACAGAATGATGGAATCCTCACAGCAAAGGAGAAAAAGGCTTCCTGATTTCTTTGGGGTTCCCTCCCCCCAGGGCCTGGGTTTGGCACTTTCTCTCAGGCAGGTGGTGTGATCTGAGCCAATTTGTATGGTGAGGGGTTTCCTTCTCCCCAGTTTCATCTATAAAGGGAAGATACTGTTTGCCTGCACTGCACCTTTCCCAGGACATGTGAGGATTAAGTCATGTCAAAGCCATGTGTTTATTCAAGTGTTAAAGAGATGCCTTTTGCATCTGAGGTGTTGCTAGTCCCTGGTGTACTGGGGATGAAGGGCAGTTACCAATATTGGCTACTGCTGGACTTGTATTTGAAAGATGCTTTGATTCAGAGCTTTGTCTCTGATCATGCAGCTGTCCTGACATCACTGTCTTGCACAGAGGTTTTCTGAACACACTTTGTATGTGATAAAGCTTTATGAGAGTTCTGTCCAAGAAGAGAGGAGCATCTCTGTTTAGGTGGATCATGTGTTGGTAGCACATGCTGAGCTTCCAAACCAAGTACTGGGGATAGGAAATGCTCAAAGTTGTGTTTCAGTGTTAGATCCTTTTTGAAACATCAATTGTTTGTGTACTCCATAATAGAAACTCTCTCTACAAAGCACTTCTGCTCCTCTTTTGCAAGGAGATCTCTTTGGCAACTTGCTTCTTGGTTCAAAGGAGGTCTGTGATGAAAGGCTGCAGTCATCAAAACAGCAAGGCTTACAGGCAGCAGAGAGAAGGCAGCTTCTGTCCATCATGGGGTTGAACAAGGGTTGGGATTTGCTTGGCCTCTACCATCTCTGATGTTCTTAGAATGGAGCTGGGGCAGTGCCCAGCCCTGGAGGGATCCCAAAGCCGTGGTGCTGAGGGCTGTGGGTTAGTGGTGGGCTGAGCAGGGTGAGGGCAGGGCTGGGCTGCAGGAGCTTCAAGGGCTTTGCCAACCAAAAGGATTCCCTGACTCTGTAAGAAGGTGCTACTGCACAGGGGAAGGAATTGCTTCTGCTTTTGGACTGTTTGGGGCTGAAAGAATGGGAGGCAGTCCTGCATAGCTCCAGTCAGGGAGGGCCAAACCCAGGCATCTGGTTGTTGAAGGTGAGCCCTGGCAGTCTGAGCACCCTTCAGTGGGGAGGCACCCAGCACAGACACACATTTCTGTCCCAGCTGTGAGAGATTAAGCAACTACATGTAGACACTGCTGCTTCCATGTGAGTGTCATTGATGTGGAAGGGCAACATGGAAACCTGACACACACAATCTCAGCGCTGAGGGCACCTGGCACTCCTGGTGCTGCTTCTGGTGGGTTTCTGGGGAGGAGGAAGGTAATCTGTCACCTCTGCTTACCTTTGAGGCTTTGTTCTTTCTTTCCAAACAGGGGAACTACTGCTGTGGATGGAGCTGGTTTTGGAATTGACAGACCAGCTGAGTTAACCAAGGAGGATGATGAGTACGAGGCGTTCCGCAAGCGGATGATGCTCGCGTACCGCTTCCGACCCAACCCGCTGGTGAGGGCACACAGAGACAAACCCAGGGAGGCTTCTGTGCAGATCACACAAGCACAGAGTGTTAAGGGTTGGAAGGGACCTCAAAAGATCATCCAGTTCAACCCCCCTGCCAGAGCAGCACCACCTACAACAGGGCACACAGGGACTCACCCAGTTGGGTTGGAATGTCCCCAGAGAAGGAGCCTCCACAGCCCATCTGGGCAGCCCCTGCCAGGGCTCCCTCACCTCAACAGGAAAGTTTTCCCTTGTGTTTCTTTGGAACCTCTTCTGTTCCAGCTTATACCCATTGCCCCTTGTCCTGTCATTGGCCATCCCTGAGCACAGCCTGGCTCCAGCCTCCTCACACCCACCCTTGATGCATTTGTAACCATGAATGAGGTCACCCCTCAGTCTCTTCTCCAAGCTGCAGAGCCCCAGCTCCCTCAGCCTTTCATCACAAGGGAGATGCTCCACTCCAGCATCTCTGTGGCCCTGTGCTGAACTCTCTCCAGCAGCTCCCTGTCCTTGTGCAACTGAGGGACCCAGAACTGGATACATGATTCCAGATGTGGTCTCACAAGGACAGAGCAGAGGGGCAGCAGAACCTCTCTGACCTCCTGCCCACAGCCCTTCTAACCCACCCCAGGCTGCCATTGTCCATCTTGCCCACGAGGGCCCGTTGCTGGCTCCTGCTCATCCTGCTGCCCACCAGCACCCCCAGCTCCCTTTCCCCTCCACTCCTCTCTAACAGTTCATTCCCCAGCCTGTGCTGCTCCATGGGGTGATTCCTTCCCAGATGCAACACTCTCCACTCTCCTTCCTGGCCATGGGGTCCCATTGCTGGCTCATGCTCATCCTGCTCTCCAGTCTCAAGGGTGGGAGTGTTGGGATTGCTTAGCCAAGTGAGCCAATGCTGTGAACATTTCTCTTTGATTCTCCCCTCATGCTGAATCAAATTATCTCTACCAAAACATCCACAGATGCACACTTTTCATTGATATCTTTTTGTTGCTGGGTTTAGTTTTACCTGGTGCACACCAAGTGTGACCACTGTGCACAGAGGAAGTGGCTGGGTTGCCCATGAATCCACACTTCATTCTGACCAAGCAGGAGAGACTTGTGACTTTGCAGCTGCATCTTCCATTCAGCACACCTGAAAAGCTAGACTTGTCCTTTTTGATGGGCAAACCTATGGTTTCCCAGTCAGAAATGTCATGTTTCAGTGGCTTTTTCAGGTAATTAACCTCAGGGAAGAGGCAGGTTTGATTAATTTTCTCTTTGTTATTCCCCACAGAACAACCCACGGCGACCTTACTACTGAGAGTGGCTTTTTTTGGGACAGTGTCTTTTGTTCAAAACAATTACCATTTTTTTTCCTCCCTGTGAAATGTTCTGAAACTGCATTACCATTCTCTTCTTTGCTGACCTTGTAAAACTTCACCTGAAGTCACAAAACACCCATCTTCCATCCAGAAGGAAGGCGACCTGCAAGCCCACTCGAGTGTCGTGACAACCGTGTCGTAACAGGGCCTGGCTGGTGTTGGGAGAGGGGAGATCAGGGGAGAGGGGAGATGTTCAACCTGTGCCCTTCACACAGTGCCAGGGCAGCACCAAAGATACCAATAGGAACAGTTCAGGGACTCTGTGTGTGTTTAGCTCAGTGCCATCTCAACGGGGAACGTGTCTTTTGCCTAACAGCAGCTCCTCTCCTGTTCAGATACGTGCAGCTCCTGCTGCTCTGGGGGGTTGGTTTGGATGGCTTGATTGCAAATACAAGGGACAGCCCCAGCTCCTGGGGGTTTTGCTCAGTCAGGTGCTTGTTCCCTGAAGAATTGGCTTCAAGAGTATAGTCTGACCTTGCAAACCCAGTGCCTCATTGTTTGCCCTCTTGAGTGTGGCTTCGAGGGATGAGGAGGCACAGGGCAAGTTCAGTGAGCTCTGGAGGCAACAGCCTCTTGGTTTCTTGAACACTAAACCCCCCCCTCAACTTCCCAGCACAAAGAGAGACTTGCTAACACCTCCTGAGGATGGGAGAGCCAAAGAGCCAAGCCTTGGAGCACAGTTTGGCAAAGGCCACATGGATTTTGTTGTCAGAAGAAACCCCTCTACAAACACAAACCCTCTTCATTCACTGTAAATAAAGTAAAACTCATTTGTTCCTTAGTCCTAACCACTGAGGTTTTTGGAAAGGAGGATCTTGCTGTGGCTTTGCAGCACTGCTCTCCATCTCTTTCCTTCCTTCCTGGCATCTTAAATCCAAGTGAGGTTGGTTGGTATTGGTTTCCTTTTGCCTTTCTTTTCCCTCCATACCGATACTTGGCGTGTGATTCCCTTTTGGTAACTTTTCTTAACAAGGTAGAGTCGAGGATTTGCCTTTCAATAAAACCATTTGAGATGGAGAATTTGGATGGGGTTTTGTTCAGAGACAACCCAGACTCTCTGAGCACTTTGCAGGGGCAACAGAGCTGGGCTGGTGTGGGATGGCTGATGGGCACGGGGAGGGAAGGGGGAGATTGGGAAATAAAGAGATGTTGGCAGGGCTTCAGCTGCTGCCCCAGTGATGAAGGTCACTGTGACAACTGGGGGAGGGGGGTCAGGACACCCATCCCTTTGGTTTCATTCCTGCTTGGCACAAGCCAGAGCTGCTAAGCTGGTTTTTGCTGAAGTCCCAGGGACTGGAACGTGGTAGGGCTGAGGCTGGGCTGGCTGCTTCCTTCCTGGGGGGTTCATTCCAAAGGTGTGTAGTGCAACATCGTTTTGGCATGGCCAGTGCCTGGTCACCCTTAAAGGCAGGAGTGGGAGGGCTTTCTGGTTCTGCTGGTTGGGTTTTGACAGCTAATGTGATACCACAGTGATCCCCCCATGTTTCACTGGTGTCCTGTTGGCAAAAGCTGGTTTATTCCTTTATTTACACACAGTGGCCTTAGAACCACACAATGTTTGGTTGGCAAAACCCTTGAAGCTGATGCAGTGCCAGCCCAGCACTGACCCACAGCCCTCAGCACCTCAGCTGCAGGGCTTTGGGATCCCTCCAGGGCTGGGCACTCCCCCAGCTCCCTGGGCAGCCTGGCACAGGGGCTCACACCCCTCTCAGGGAAACAGTTCTGCCTCAGCTCCAGCCTCAACCTCCCCTGGGGCAACTTGAGGCTGTTTCCTCTTGTCCTGTCACTTGTTACTAGAGAGAAGTGACCAACCCCCACCTCACTCCTGTCAGGCAGTTGCAGAGTGAGCAAGGCCTTTGTCTTCCTGAGCCCTTTCTGCCCTCAGCAGGTGCTTTGCTCTCCTCTATTGTTGCACATCACTCCCTGTTCCCCTTGCCCTGCCAGAGCCCGCTTAGCTCAGTCACCCTCCTCACCATCATTAGCTACAAACCTCATTAGTCCTCAGAAACCAAATCAAACAGGTGGCTGCTGCCACATGCCCAGAAGGTCACCCAAGCTGGACTTGTTTTAGATCAAGAGGTGAATTCCTGCTGCCCATGCAGCGTGAGCAGCCAGGGGCTGCAAACCACAGACCCTGGGGTCTGGTGGCTGAAAGAGCTGAGAGCCTGAAGCCAGGCTTGGTGGTGGGGAAGAGCTGAAGGTTATTCCATGAAGTCACCCCAAATGCCTCAGTTTTCACCCCATTCCTTTATTTTACAGGTTGTTCTGTTGCTTTTTGTCCTTCTCCCTGTACAAATGGAGCTGGTGGGTGGTTTCTCAGCCACAAAGCCTCATCTCATTCCTGAGCCATGGAGAATGAACCCCCTCCTGCCTTGCTGCTAACGAGCTTTCCCTCATCAAGTGACTTTACTCCCAGCTTCTGTGCTGACAAGGCACAGAAGAACCACCAACAAGCCCAGGGCAAAGTGCAGGGTGGCTAATTCAGGCCCCGGACTCTGAAGCAAGAGAGCAAACGAGTGACGCAGCAGCAGGTTTGTGAAGGCTTTGTGAGGAAGGGGAAAGGTTGAGCAGCTGCACTGGGGCTCTGCAAAGTGCTGTGGAAGTTTGTAAGTGTGTGCCCAGCTCTGGACCCCTCAGGCAGGTCTCTTCCAAGGCTGGTGGGAAGGTAAATGCTCGTGGTTTTGAGCAGAAAGCGTGAGAGAGAGAGGTCAGGGGAGTGCTGGGCTCCCAGCTGGATGCAGGGACCTTGAAACTCCTGCTCTCTGCTCACTTCAATTCATTATTAAAGGCAGGGATGAAGTGTTGCCTTTCATGTGCTTCACTCCTTCTCTTTTCCTCTCACAGATCTGAAGAGGTGTGTCCTCTTGGCTCTTTTCAGTACTTAAGGTTACCAGAATGAATTGGGTGAACAAAACAAAAACCCCACAAACCAACCAACCCAAAACACTCCCTGAGCTTCAAAGCCTCTCCTGGAGTGGTTTTATTCCTCCCCCACAGCCCTCAGCAGCCGTTCTCAGGGTGGCCCTTGAGCACAGAGACCAACACAGGCCCTTGGGCCGAGACGTTTGTGTTGTGTCAGTCACAGCATGGAGGGGGTGGGAAGGGACCTTTAGAGCTCATCCAGTGCAACCCCTTGCTGAAGCAGCTCCCACCTAGAGCAGGTCACACAGGAATGTGTCCAGGGTGGGTTTAAAACCTCCAGAGAAGGAGCCTCCACCCCCTCCCTGTGCAGCCTGGGCCAGGGCTCCCTCACCTCACAGTTCAATTGTGTTCCAATGCAACTTTCTGTGCTCCAGCTCCATCCCATCACCCCTTGTCCTGTTTTCTCACTGCCTGCTTCCCCCAGGACCCCCTGCCCTTCCTCCCAGGCAGCTCTGGGGCTTTAAGGGTGCTGCCTTTTCGCTGGCAGCGGGGCCAAAGTCCAGGGGCTGCCGGGCTGGGCCGTGCTGGGGATGCAGCTCCCGGCCGTGCCGGGCGCCCTCGCCCCCTCCCTGCTCGCCGTCCCCTTGGCCTTCAGCCTCAACGCTGTGACCCTCCTGGCAGAGTGAGTGTGAGCCCAGCACTGAGCTCTTGGGGCTGGGAGCTGGGAGTTGGGTGCTGTGCACTGGGATTAGGGGGGGGGGGTGCAGCTAATGTGGCTCAGGAGCCATCCCCACCCTGGGATGGGCCACTGAGTCCCATCCGGACCCAGAGAGAGGGGAGAGGTGTCCAGGGCTGAGTGCTGGGTCAGTCCTGGAACTGGGGCAGGGGGCTGGACTGAGGTGCCCACAGAAAGGCTGCTGCAGGCTGGGATTTGGCTGATGTGGTTCCTGGCTGCCTTTATGGCTTTGAAATCCCATTCCTGGGGAGCACACACAGAGCAGAGCTGCTCAGAGCCACCCCACAGCACAGAGCCTAACGGGGCTCACTGACAGCCCCCATCCCCTGGCATTAGGGTGCTCAGCACCTTCCTGATTTCTGAGCATCCTCTCCATCCTCCTGGCCTCAGTGGCTGTCCCTCTGGCCATGGCCATGCCTCCCCAGGCTCTGGGGACCCCTCTGAACCCCCCTCCCCTTACTAGAGAGACCCCACTTAGTGTGGCCAACGCTCTCTGTGCCAGCCTTTCTTTTTCCAGCTGATTTCTGCCTTTGCTTTACCAGCACAAAGGGTCTTTAAGCCCAGCAGTCACAGAGCTGGGGCTTTCCTGGCCTCTGAGAAACTTTGCTTAAACTTCAATCTCCCACTTTACATTCCCACTTGTTTTTTGTCTTCTCCTTCCCTCCCATCTCACATGGCACTGCCAGATCTCCAAGATCCATCACTGAAACCCGCAGTGGCAGTGGGTGAAAACCACTCAGAGCTGTGGGGAGCACTGACCCCTCCAGCTGCCCCTCAAAGCTGAAGCCCACTGCCATTATTCTCCTGCTCAGGTGTTGTGGGGGAGGGATGAGGAGGGGGTCCAGCCCCTTGGTTCTTCTTTCAGTGATGATTCTTCATGAGCAATAGTGGCCTCAAAGCTCCTCAGCCTGGCAGGGTGAGCTGGGTGCCCTGGGCACAGCACCCCAAGGTGTTGGTACATGTGCAGGGTGACCCCAGAGCAGCTTGTGCTGGTGTGTCTCAAGCCCCATCATGTCTCACAGTGGCCAGAGGAGCCAGTGTTGTGCTGTTCCACCACAGAATCTGTGTCTGAACGTTGAATTAATCATTCTGTGAGAGTAATTAGTTGTGTAGTAATTAATTATACACTGGTAATAATGCACTTAGGTGCTGACACTTCAATTGTTTGATTGGTTCAAGGCTTTTTTTCAAGAGCATCTGTGTGGGTTTGGGTGCTTGGGGCACAGGGTGAGGACAAGCTCAACCTCATTCTGTGCTGCTGGGACACCCATCCTGCCCTGGGCTGTGGGGTGCTGTGCTCCATGGCCACTGTCCCTATCCCTGGATGAGCAATTCCACCTGCACCAAGCAAACAGGAGCCAGGTGTAGTCTCAGCCTCCTGTAAATGAGAGCTGAGCTGTTCTCAGCCAGGTGACCTGGGGCAGGGGGCTGGCTCAGGACACACACACTGGTCCTTGGCTGTAACACCAGCATCTCTGCAGCCAGCCAGCCATCACTTTGCCTTTTCTTTTCCTTTGGTCACAGTGTTAAAGGCTTGAGTGAAAAATACACCATCATGTTTTGCAGCTGGAGTGTGGGCTAGATCAGAGCTGTGGCTCTTCCAGCTGATGCAAGTGCTTCTTGGAGGAGAGGGAGCCAGCTGGAGACAGATTTCCCTACAGCTTCTTCACTCTCTTAGGACACATTGTCAGTGTCTGTCTCCTCATTAACTGCTTTGGAATTGGTTTCCCCTGTCTCTTATGAGAGCAGCCCATCGCCACAGCCTGGAGAAGGAGGATTATGTTGGGGTTTCTCCTCTGCCCTGGTGCCATGTAGGGCAGCCCCTTTCCCACCCATCCCTGTACATCCCAGGGCTTTTCCTCCCTGGGTTATTTCAGATCCTGGAGGAGCTGTTTTGCTGTGGCAGAGGATGGGCAGCACCCTGTGCTGTGTGGATCTGCTGGGTAGCAGGGTCTGATCCTGCTGCTCCTCCTGCTTCACCCCTCAAAATCAATGGGGGAAAAGGGGTGTTTCTCCTGGACCAGGGGAAATGGGGCTTCACTTCCCTGGCTGTGCCTGGCTGCCTGACCCCATCCTGCTGTCCTGCAGCAGCCCACTGGTGCTGATCCTGACGGGGTTGCTGCTGCTCGCTGCCCTCTTCTTCATTGTCTTCTTTGTCAGTGGAGGGAACCTCTTCCAGGACCCTTTTTTCTGTGGTGAGTCCTTCCCCCTGAGGTGTGGGGATGAATCCAGTGCTGGGGCAGGGAGCAAGGATCTGAGAGGAGAGCTGTGGGGCTTGCTCAGAGCTGGCTCCTTGTCCTGCAGTGTTTGTGGTGTTCTCCTTCACCTCCATTGTCGACTTGATCATCTCTCTGGAGGAGGATGGCTACATTTCTGGCTTCATGGAGATCTATGTCACAGAGGTAACACCTCACCCCTTGCTCACAGGTTCTCCCACACCCCAGCTGTGCAGGGAGCATCCCCATACACCCAGGATGCTGCTCCCAAAGCTCCTCCTAGTGCAGAGCGACCATGAATGGAGCAGCCCCAGCTCCTGTGGGCTCCCATGGGGAGGGGGGATGTGTGAAGGCAGCTGCCCCCCACCCCATCTGCTGCTCTGTCTCCTGGGTGGGCAGGGTGAGCCCTACCTGCGCACGGCTCACGGCATCGTCATCTGTTACTGGGACGGCGTCATCCACTACGGGCTCTACCTCGCCATGATCACGGCCATCAGCCACCGGTGAGAGGGGAGGAGAGCTGGGAGGGGCACGTGGGGCTGGGAGGGCCCTGAGTTGTGTGAGGAGGGAAAGCTCTGAGCCTGGCAGAGGTGTCTGATCCCCCTGTGTCTGCAGAAAGAGCTACAGGAACCTGGGTCTCTTCTGGCTGGGCTCTGTGACGATGAGCATCGTCGTCTTCCTGCTTGGGAACTTGATAGGTAGGTGGGTGTGGAAGGGGGTTTGGCTGAATGGTCACTTGCTGATCCCTCCAGGCTGCCTTCATCCCCTCATCTCTCTGGTGGGTGAGTACTTGGTCCCAAAGGCAGAGGAGAAAGGTGCTGAGATGGGGGCAAGTGGCAGGTATCAATGTTGGGTGCTGAGCACTCTGCCATGCTTATCCCATCCTCTCCTTCCCCAGGGAAACACAGCTCTGACCTCAGCCCTGCCTTCCTGCTCAACTTGCCCTACATCCTCATCCTCATCTGGGCTGGGACAAGGCTCTTCCAGCAGCCCAAGGCCCTGCCATATCTCAGTCCGGAGAAGGTGAGCCAGGGCAGGGGCTGCAGCGGGATCTGGCAGCCTTATCCCCTCCTGGGGCCACACCACAAGGTGTGAGGCCAAACCCAGAGTGTTTTCCCTCTCCCAGGTTGCAGAGGAACAACACAAGCACCTGTACCAGCGGCCCCAGGACGTGGGGCTGATCCTGCTGCTGCTCCTCACCGCCGCCTTCACCTTCTTCAGGGGGATGGTGAGTGCTGGGTCCCTGCACCGGGGTTGTTGAAAGGCTGGGGGAGCCCTGGAGGGTTGGGAGGGGGGATCCTGGGGTGGGTGCATCTGCCCTGCACCCACCTCCCCTCTCCTGCTGCATCCTCAGGTGGTTTTGGACTGTCCTGCTGACTCGTGCTTCGAGTACATCTACCAGCACGAGCCGTACCTGCGCGACCCCGTCGCCTACCCCAAGGTGCAGGTGAGTGGAGTCGAGGCAGGGCTGTCCCCTCCTCCTGTGCCACCAGAGCCCTGCTCACCCTCTCCATATCTCCCCCCAGATGCTGATCTACATGTTCTACGTCCTCCCCTTCTTCTGCCTCTGCATCTATGGGCTGGTGCTGCCTGGCTGCTCCTGGCTGCCCGACTGGAGCCTGGTGTTTGCTGGGGCTGTGGCACAGGTGAGAGCTGCTCCTTTATCCCCCTCCCTGGACACAGTGGGACCCCCCAGGCTGGGGTTTAGTCCCAGCAAGGAGAAAGCAAATAGGGATGAGACTAGGACTGAGCTGGAAGTGGGGGGAGGGAAGCAGATCCACACCCTGCTGCATGTGGAGCAGCTCCCACTGCCACTGCCTCGTAATTACTTTGGCCTCGGTGGATCTTAATGGAGCCAGGGATGAGTTTGACAGAAATAGGCTGGAGAGAGCCCTCAGGGCTGTAGATAGGATGCACTGGGCCTGCTCCTGCCAAACACCTTCTGGTGCTGGGTGGGCTGCAGCAGGTCAGCCTCCCCATGCCAGACCACCCTGTGTCTCCAGGCTCAGTTCTCCCACGTGGGCTCCTCGCTGCACCCCCGCACACCCTTCCCTTACCAGACCCCTGAAGATGTCTGGTGGAGTTTCCTCCTCACCAATGTCCTGTATGCCCTGGGCCCCCAGCTCCTGGCATTCCGCTGCCTGCGCTGCCCTGCCTTCTTCCTGCCTGCCAGTCCTGCCAGCCTCCACCTGGGCAAGAAGCACCAGTGACCTGTTCCCCCGTGCTCCAGGGGGGCTGCTGCTCAGCTCCTCTCTCCCCACTGCAGGAGCAGTCTCTGGTGGCACCTGGCTGGCAGAGGTGTCCCCAGGGATGCTCTGGCCCCTCACCAGGTCCCCTGATGCTGTGGGATGTGTTGAGGGGTGCTCTGTAGGGCATCGCTGCAGCCACAGTCCTGTCTTTGCCCAAACCTGGGGGATCTCACTGGCTGGGGGGCTGTAGGAGCCCAGCTCCCCTTCTGGCAGGTCCCCAGGGGTGATGGGGACTTCATGGCACCCTGCTGCTCCCATCCATGCCTGAGAATGCAGGAACTGTGCCAGGAAAACACTGTTTACAAAATAAAGGAGGGATGTAATGGCTCCTGAGCCCATGTGTGTGCTCTGGCTGGGGCTGTCCCACCCTGGCCCCCCCTACATCACTTGCCGGGGTCCCCCTGCTTCCCCCTGCTCTGCCTGGGGCTGGGAGGGGCCGCCTGACTTTGCCCCCCTGCCCTTTGGGGTGCAGAGGCTGGGGGTGTCCCTGCTGCTCACTCTGCAGGGCACAAAGGCTGGGAGGGGGGAGCCAGGGAGAGGGATGCCCAGGGGCAAGCAGGGGTGTGTGAGTGTGGAGGGGGGATGCACACGGGTGGCGGCGCTGGCAGTGCCCCGGGCTTGTCCTTGCCGTGGCCACGGCGGGAATTACCCGGTAAAACTCTCCTACCCCGGGCAGGGGGCAGCGGGGGGCCGGGACCGGGCGGGCCGGTGACCTTGGCGAGCCGTCGGCTCTGCGCAGCGCCGGGAGCCGGGGCAGGGCCGGGCCGAGCTCCCGGTGCCGCCCCCTGCGCGGAGCCGCACCGGCAGCACCGGCGGCACCGGAGCGCTCCTGCGGCCGGGCCCCTCCCGCGGGCCGGCACCGGCGCCCGCGGACACACGGTGAGTGCGGCGATGCGGCCCCGGCGCCGTTCGCTGCGGTGCGGCCGCGAGCAGCCGGGACGGGACCCCCCGCTACCGGTACCCGCGCCAGGGGCCGCGCCGGTTCCCCCCGCTCCGCCCTGCGCCGCCCGCTCCCGGCCACCGGCGTCCCGCAGCCCCGGGGCTGCCGCCGCAGTGTCCCGCACTGCAACACCGCACCGGCCCCGGGGGAAAGCCGGGGCCGCCCCGCTCCCCCCGCACCCCACCGGGCACCGGGACCCTCCGGGGAGGGCTGTTCCGCTCCCCCTGCCCCTGCCCGGGCGCTGGGACCCTCGGGGAAGGAGCCCTGGTCTCTTTTTGCCCCGAGCGGGACTCTCGGGGGATTGCCCCGCTCCTCCTGCCCCGCAGCCGAGCCCTGGCTCCCCTTCCCCGGGGGGCTCATTGCCGTGGCGGGGGGCACACTCCGCCTGCCCGGGCTGGCATCTGGGGCGTCTCCGCGTGGGACGCGGGGCTCGGGGGGGTTCGCGGTCCCCCGGGGTCAGGGAGGCTCTGGAGCGGCTTTTCCCTCGCTGTCCACGGGGATGGGGGGTTCGTGGAGCGGGGCGGGGGGCTGGGGAAGTTGGGGGGCTGGCAGCCACAGCCCAGTCCCACTCCATCAGTTCAGTTTCCAGATGTGCCAGCCTTGACATAAATAACTCAGGAGATCCAGCCCGGAGCGGCTGCCATGAAATATTCATCGCGGCTGTAACTGAGCGGGTGAAGCCGAGTTCAGCACCAGCGCCGGATGGGGGGCGCGGGGGGTCCCTGCGCCTGCTCCGTGCGGGGAGGCAACGAGTGACCCAGAGCTGCCCCTGAGCCCCCCGCTCTGCTTGGGGCGGGCAAGGTGGGACACAGGGTGCGGGGGTTCCCCACGAGGTGGTGGGAGGAAAGTGGGTGATTCCATCTCCTTCCACCGGCTGCACAAGCCCAGCGGGGTGCAGGATGGGGGGCACATCACTGCAGAGGGTGGGTTTGCTCTCAGCACCCTCCCCGTGCTCTTCTCCCTGGGGTTGGGGGGCAGGGGGTGCTGAGAGACTCTGCTCTCCTCCTAGATGCATCCCCAAGGCCCCTGGGCCGCTGGCCCCATGGCTCTGCTGCTCCTCACCACCATCCTCACCTCTGAGGCTCTGCTCAGCACCCGGGGCAGGAAGAAGGTGGTGCATGTCATGGGTGAGTGGGGATGGGGGTCAGGAGGGGTGAGCTGGGCTGAGCCTGCTGGGATGGGACAGGGTGAGCTGTCCTGCAGCCAGGGGGCTCTTGTGTTTAATATCCAATCAGAATCCTTTGAGTTGGAAGAGTCCTTGTGTCCAACCACCAATCCCAAAGCCACCGTGTCCCTAAAAGCACGTCCCATACCCGTGACAACGTGATCACTGAGCCACAACCAGCTTCTGCCACATCCCTTGTGTCCCCTCTGCCCCGGCCAGGAGCTGCCCAGCCCACTCTGGGCTTTGCAAAGCCACCAAAAGAGAGAAATCCTCCCCAAAGCTTGTCCCTTTGCCTGCCCCATGACCCCAGCCTGCATCATCCCTGCCCCTGAGCCATCCCCTGAGCTCCGTGTCCCTTGCAGAGGGTGACAGCGGGGCCGTGGTGGTGCAAACAGCCCCCGGCAAGGTGGTGACTCACCGCGGTGGCACCATCATCCTGCCCTGCCGCTACCACTACGACGTGTCTGCCCACGACCCCGCCGAGATCCGCCTCAAGTGGACCAAGGTGACGGAGCCCATGGCCTTTGTGGACGTGTTCGTGGCGCTGGGGAAGGCGCGGCGGGCGTTCGGCAGCTACCGCGGCCGCACGGCGCTGCAGGAGGACGGCGCCGGCGACGCCTCCCTCATCATCCGCAACGTCACCCTGCAAGACTACGGCCGCTACGAGTGCGAGGTCACCAACGAGCTGGAGGATGACACCGGCATGGTCAAGCTGGACCTCGAAGGTAACGACACAGCTAGTGCTGGGAGAGGAGGGATGGGGATGGGGATGGGGATGGATGGGGATGAGGATGAGGATGAGGATGGGGATGGGGATGGTTGGGGATGGGGATGGGGATGAGGATGGTTGGGGATGGGGATGGGGATGGTTGGGGATGGGGATGGGGATGGTTGGGGATGGGGATGGAGATGGAGATGGTTGGGGATGGGGATGAGGATGGGGATGGGGATGGTTGGGGATGGGGTTGGGGATGGTTGGGGATGAGGATGGGGATGGGGATGGGGATGGGGATGGGGATGGATGGGGATGGATGGGGATGGGGATGGGGATGGGGATGGGGATGGGGATGAGGATGGGGATGGTCGGGGATGGGGATGGGGATGGTTGGGGATGGGGATGGAGATGGAGATGGTTGGGGATGGGGATGAGGATGGATGGGGATGGGGATGAGGATGGGGATGGGGATGGGGATGAGGACGGATGGTGATGGGGATGAGGATGGGGATGAGGATGGGGATGGGGATGAGGATGGGGATGGGGAAGAGGATGAGGACGGGGATGGGGACGGGGATGAGGATGAGGATGAGGATGGGGATGAGGATAGGGATGGGAATGGGGATGGAGATGAGGATGGGGATGAGGATGAGGATGGGGATGGGGATGGTCGGGGATGGGGATGGGGATGGGGATGGGGATGGTTGGCGATGGGGTTGGGGATGGGGATGGGGATGGATGGGGATGAGGATGGGGATGGGGATGGAGATGGTTGGGGATGGGGATGGGGATGGGGATGGTTGGGGATGGGGATGGGGATGGTTGGGGATGGGGATGGAGATGGAGATGGTTGGGGATGGGGATGAGGATGAGGATGGATGGGGATGGGGATGAGGATGAGGATGGGGATGGGGATGGGGATGGGGATGGGGATGGGGATGAGGACAGATGGTGATGGGGATGGGGATGAGGATGGGGATGGGGATGGTGATGGGGATGGGGATGGTGATGGGGATGGGGATGGGGATGGTGATGGGGATGAGGATGAGGAAGGACCCCAAGGGTTCCCTGTGTCCAATGTGGGGTGGTCAGGTCACAGAATCTCTGGATGGTGGGATGGGAAGGGCCCTGCAGAGCTCATCCAGCCCAAGCCCCTGCTAAAGCAGGTTCCCATCGCTCAAGGGGCACAGGAACGTGTCCAGGTGGGGTTGGAAACCTCCTGAGAAGGAGCGTCCACACCCTCCCTGGGCAGCCTGGGCCAGGGCTCCCTCACCTCAGCACCAAAGGACTTTCTCCTCCTGTGCCAGGGGCACTGCCTGTGTGCCAGCCTGTGCCTGTTACCCCTTGTCCTGCCACTGGCCACCACACAGCACACACTGGCCCCATCCTCCTGACATCCACCCCTTAGGGATTGATCAGCACTGGGAAGGGCCCCCTGAGCTCAGGCTTCTGTTCTCCACGCTGAACAGCCCCAGGGCTGCAGCCTTTCCTCCTCACACACGTGTTCCATCCCTCAGCATCTTGGTGGCCCTGCACTGGCCTCTCTCCAGCATTTCCCTGTCCCTCTGGAGCTGGGGAGCCCAGAACTGGACACAGGACTCCAGCTGAGGCCTCACCAGGGCAGAACAGAGGGAGAGCAGAACCTCCCTTGAGCTCCTGCCCACACTCTTCCTGATGCCCCCAGGATGCCACTGGCCCTCTTGCCCTCAAGGGCTACATCCCTGAGCTGGGCCTCGCTCCTGCTTTACGGCTGGTTGTTTCTCCTGGCGTGTGCCGTAGTTTATTGTCTCTGTTATTGGCTTTTATTGTTGCTCCAGGTTTACAGGCTGGCAGCTAATAAAGGGCAGAGATAGATAGCAGCAGGGCCTCATAAAGCACTGGGGAGGGACTGGGATGTGGCAGCAGTGTCGATGCTGTGGGTGACTCAGAGCTGCTGCAGCTGGGGACACCAGGAAAGGAGGAAAACCCTTTTTTGGGGGGTCAAGAGGCACAGCACTTCAGCTCCAGCTGCTCTGGGCTTGCCCCAGGGACACCAGGGCTGGAGTGGACCCCATGCAAGCATTACCCTTGCCCCCAGGTCCCAGAGCAGCAGCTCCTGAAGCCTGAGAGTGCTGCAGTCACAGAGTGAGGCAGGCTTTGGGGTTACTGGGCAAAGCCTGGAGCGCTCAAAACTCTGATGGCAGCTCATCTTCGCTGGAGTTTGCAGCCCACAGCAGCCCCAATCCCCTCAGCACCCCATTTATTGGGTGCAGTTGTAGAATGAGATTGGGGAGATGACTCCTCACCCCCCCACACACACTCCCCAGCCCTCTGTCACCCCTCCCAGGCGTCATCTTCCCTTACCACCCACGCCTGGGCCGCTACACCCTCAACTTCCACGAGGCACAGCAGGCGTGCCTGGAGCAGGATGGCATCCTGGCCTCTCATGACCAGCTGCACCAGGCTTGGCTGGAGGGCATGGACTGGTGCAACGCTGGCTGGCTGGAGGATGGCTCGGTGCAGTACCCCATCTCCCGGCCACGGGAGGAGTGTGGCCGCAAGGACACGCCGGTGGGCGTCCGCAACTACGGCTACAGGCACAAGGAGAGCGAGCACTACGATGCCTTCTGCTTCACCTCCAACCTCAACGGTAACAGCACGGGGGAAACTGAGGCACGGGGAGCTCAGCTGCCTGGTTTGGCTGTTGGGGAGAGGGGTTGGGGGGTGATTCTTGTGGGTGGAAGGATGTGACTCTCCTCACTGTTCTTATGGTGGGGGAGTTGCCAGCCCTGGAGATGTTCAGAAGAGGGATGGAGATGGATGTGGGTTTAGTTTAGTGATGGGCTTGGCAGGGTGAGGTGAGGGGTTGGACTGCACTGGCCCAGGCTGCCCAGGGAGGGTGTGGAGGCTCCTTCTCAGGAGGTTTCCAACCCCACCCTGGACATGTTCCTGTGTGACCTGATCTAGGTGGGAGCTGCTTCTGCAGGGGGGTTGCACTGGATGAGCTCTAAAGGTCCCTTCCAACCCCCACCATCCTGTGATCCTATGATCTTAAAGATCTTTTCCAACCATCATGATTCCCCAGGCTCACTAAGCACATCAAGGATGAGTTTCAGTGCTGAGGATCCCTGGGAGGACCAAGATGCAGCCCCATCACCTCCTGGGCTGGGGCACGTGCTTTTAGCAGAGCTCATCTTCCCTGGGTGGGAGCAGGGGATGGAGGTAATTGCAGCAGCAAACAGGAGCAGTGATGGATGAGGCTGGGGCCACGCAAGACAGATGGGAGCCTGGAGGGCTCCTGGGCTGTGTAAATTCCTGCTGGTTGGCAGGGCAGCACGGGGGGGCTCTGCTGATGTTTATTTAATGGTGGCAGGCAGGATAAATAGCAGCTGTAATCGCCACGAGGAGCCATCACCAACCACCGCCCTGCACAGCCCATGAATCTGCCCACAGCGGCTCTCCAGAGCCCACCCAGCCCCTGCCCTCCTCCAGTCCCCCCAGAAACGCCATGAGGGGGGGTCCACAGTGCTCAGCCCCATCCCACCTTGCTGGGTACCATCCTGCCATGGATAGAGGATGCTGTGGGCACATCCCACAGTCTCAAGGGTTGGGGGAGACCTCAAAAGCTCATCCAGTGGAACCCTCCTGGCAGAGCAGGATCAGGGTAGGATCAGAGCTGGACCAGGGTAGGATCAGTGCTGGACCAGAGTAGGATCAGGGCAGGACCAGGGCAGGACCAGGGCAGGACCAGGGTAGGATCAGAGCAGGATCAGAGCAGGACCAGTGCAGGATCAGAGCAGGACCAGAGTAGGACCAGAGCAGGACCAGAGTAGGACCAGAGCAGGACCAGAGCATGACCAGAGCAGGACCAGAGCAGGACCAGAGCAGGATCAGAGTGTACCAGGTGAGTTCTCTGGACTCTTTTTTCCCCCTCTTCACACAGAAAATACTTTCTTTTCCTCTGCTTTTTGTTTAGAGCTGTTCTGGGTTTATTCAGAGGTTGTTATGTGGGTTTAAAAGCAAATCTGTGTGTCACAGAGTCCACAGAACGGTGGGGGTTGGAAAGGACCTTTAGAGCTCATCCAGCCCAACCCCCTGTTACAGCAGGTGCTAGATCAGGTCACACAGGGACTCACCCAGCTGGGTTTGGGATGTCTCCAGAGAAGGAGCCTCCACAGCCCATCAGGGCAGCCCCTGCCAGTGCTCCCTCACCTCATCAGGGAAGAAATCCTTAACCCCCCCCCAGCTGCTCCTGTTTTTAATCCCAGGCAAAGTCTACTTCTTGAAGACCTACCGCAAGCTGAGCTTCGCCGAGGCAGTTCAAGCCTGCAAGAACAACGGGGCTGCCGTGGCCAAGGTGGGACAGCTGTACGCTGCGTGGAAGCTGCAGCTGCTGGACCGCTGCGAGGCCGGCTGGCTGGAGGACGGCAGCATCCGTTATCCCATCGTCAACCCGCGGGCGCGCTGCGGAGGCCGGGAGCCCGGCGTGAGGAACCTGGGCTTCCCCGACAAGAAGTACAAGCTGTTCGGGGTTTATTGCTTTAAAAAAGCTGGAGAGGCTGCCCCGGAGAAGGCACTGGGTGGGGGGCACCCTAATCGGGTGTGAGGCTCCTCCTCGATGGGAGCATCCTCCCCCCCCCACCCCCAAGACTTGGCTGGGGATTCCCGTCTCCCAGTGGGCTGGGTTCCCCGGCATCGCTGCCTCCTGGGCCTTGGTGGTGTGGGGAGCTGCGGGCAGCCCCTGCCGTGGGCTGGGAGAGGTGCCCGGGGCGGCTGCTCTGCTGCAGGCTGCGGGCAAAGCCGGGTGACGCTCGGGGGAAACTGAGGCAGCGGGAGGGGAGTGACTTGAGGAGCCTTTGCTCGGGGCCAGGGCCGGCTCCCCAGCTCGCTGCACTTCTTTGCTTATCCGTCAGCCTATTGCATGTGCTAAAGGCCCACCCAGAGCAGAGCAGGCTTCAGCCCCCACCATCCTCATCCTCATGCCAGGTCTCCAGTGCCATCCCTGGGGCCATGCAGCGCTGAACCCCCTGGGACACGCCGCGAGGGACCAGCGGGTCTCTGCGAGGGGGCTGCCCAGCCACGGGACACCCCCTCCATCCCTAACCCCCCTCCCCACCTTGGGCAGGCTTAGGGCAAGGGCTGGGGGCGCCAGGCTTGGCTTCATGCAACGCAGGTGGCCGGGGGAGGTGGGGGGCACCCATGGCCCCTCCAGCAGCCGCATGCACCCACTCGCCAGCGGCTGCAGCTGGGGCCGGGCGAGCCGAGCGGCACACGCCGTGAGCTGGGGCTGGGGCAGCTCCTTAGTGCTTTGGCTTTGTGTGGGTGCAGCCGCTGCCGGGAGCGGGGAGGTGCTGGGTGGGCACCGCCCCCTGTGCCCACCCGGCCGAGCACCAGCTCCTGGCGTTTTGCTGCCCTGGACGTAGATGAAATAAAAGCTTCGGCCGCTTTTGAGAGCTGAGCCCGGGCTCTCGTGTCTCCTTTGCCGGTGTCACTCTCGAGGGGCAGCTCCTGTGGGGCCACTCCCCCCTACAGCCCTTCTCTTGGCCCCCAATTCCACGCCCCGACGGCGCCTGCTGTGCCCTCCCTCGCAGCCGGAGCATCCCGAGGGCATCCCTCTGGGATTCATCAGGATCAGATGCAAGGCAGCAGGATCAACCTCGGGGCATCGCTGTGCTGGCAGCAACCAGGAGCCACCACGGGGATGGCAGAGCCCAAGTGGGGACCCCGGGTTCCCCCATGCCAGAGAGGGCTGGGGGCTTCCTCACTGACCGGCACAGCTGAGCACCCTCCATCACCTTCCTCGCCTGCCAGAGCTGATGAAAAGAAATGGGATGTGACAGCAGCGGCCCCAGGAGCTCGGGGAAGGGGGAGCGGGGCCAGGGGTTGCCAGGGGCCAGCGGAGCCCCAGGCGGTGGGTGATGGGATGGCAGCCGGGGGGATGGAGGCTGCAGCCCCTGAGTCTTCTCCGGGACTGGCACAGCGAAAGTTTGCTTAAAGTGGCAGCGAAAGGAGGCAGCTGGAGGCAGCCCCCGGCCCAGGTGAGGCGAGGGCTGTGGGGGGGAGCAGCCCCAGGGTCTCTGCAGCCCCCTCCCCACCCCCCGAAAGCAAAACTCAGAGTCGGGGCCACCCAACTGTTAAAAAAATTTATTAAAATGTCCAGCAGTACAGAAAGGCAGAGTCAGAAATGGCACGGGGAGAGGGGGATGGGGACGGGAGGGGGGCAGGGAGTGGGCTCGGGACACGGCAGTCACGTCGCAAACAGCAGAGAGCAGAAAGCGCCGTACACACACACACACACACACACGCACACACACACACACACACACACACACACACCAACTCCAACGGGGACCCGACGAACAGGGCAGGGGAAATAAAAACCAAGCCCCAAAAGCAGAGGGCAGAGAGGGACACGGAGCCCAACAGCAGCACCTCTGTGCCCACACCCCCTCCCGCCTCCCCCGCGCCCCTGCGCAGGAGTAGGGGGCTGCTAAAAAATCAGAGGCACCCTGGGCTGGCAGGACCAAGGTGGGAGATTTGGGGAGGGGGGGGAGTTGGTAGATCATCCCCCCCCACCCCGTCTTGGAGCCCAGGCGGGGAACAGCCCCCGTGCAGGGATTGGGGGGGAGGGGGGTCCCCGTGTGGGGCTGGGGGCTCGACCCCGGGTCAAGGGGGCTGAGCGTGGGGCATGCAGGGAGGGCTGGGGACGGGCACGCAGCCGCCCCCCCCGGGTCCTATTCCCTACGGGGCCGGGTATCCTGGGAGCTAAAGCCAAAGGGGGTTATAAAAGAGAGGGGAGGTGGGAGGGGCGGGGGGGAAGGGGAGGGGGAAACGTCACCACATCTCGTCGGGGACCCTTGTGCTTCCTCTTCCCCCCCCAGCTCTAGAAGTAGTGGCCCTCCTCCATCCAGTCCAGCCGGAGGTGCTTGCGGTGTTTTCGGCGCTCCTTGCGGGGTTTGTGGTGCTGGTGCTGGTGGTGCTGGTGGCTGTGCCGGTGGTGGTGGTGCCGCCGCGCTCGGTGCGACCGCCTGGCTAACGGGGGGGCAAGGGAAGGGACCCGGGGAGGGCTCAGGAACCACAACCCCGGGAGAGAGACGATGCTCTGACCCTCCCCCCCGCCACATACACACACACACACACACACTCCCTCTCCTCACCCCGGGACCCCCCGTCTCTCATCCCTCTCCTCACCCCGGGACCCCCCGTCTCTCATCCCTCTCCCCACCCCGGGACCCCGCATCTCTCATCCCTCTCCCCACCCCGGGACCCCCCGTCTCTCATCCCTCTCCCCACCCCGGGACCCCCCGTCTCTCATCCCTCTCCCCACGCCGGGACCCCCCGTCTCTCATCCCTCTCCCCACCCCGGGACCCCCCGTCTCTCATCCCTCTCCCCACCCCGGGACCCCCCGTCTCTCATCCCCCACTAACGTTTTGTGCAGAGGATTTTGGGCCGGTCCCACTTGCCGGTGCTGTGGCACTTGATGGTGGGCACGTGGCGCTGGGTGAAGCCCTCCTGGCACTGGTACCGGACACTGGAGTGGATGCTGTACTTCTCCTTCTTCTTCCCCACGAGGAAGGCGTTTGGCACCTCCGGGGGGGACCCGCACAGCACTGGGGGAGGATGGACCCCCGTCACCTCCCCCATCACCAAGAAGGGACAAAGGGACACTCTGGTGATGCCAGCGGAGGGGCAGGGAGTGGTTTGGGGAGGGGCAGGGGGTGGTTTGGGGAGGGGCAGGGGGTGGTTTGGGGAGGGGCAGGGGGTGGTTTGGGGAGGGGCATCTCCAGCGGGTCAGCGGGGAGGTGTTCCCCGATTGACATCGTTAATTAGCGGCCTCATCGGCTGCTGCAGCTGCTGGCTGCGGGTTAATGGGACTTTCAAGATAAGGAATGAGAACTTAATCGTTTTAATGGTGGCAAATTAAACAAATGAGAGGCACAGGGGGAAGGATTGACTGTGGAGGGGAAAGGAAAGGAGGGGAAAAAAACCCCCAGGAGATTAAGGGGAAGTGCTGGAGTGTTTCTGGATGGAGGGATGAGGGATGGTTTCCTGAGGATGAGGAGGTGTCTGGGGGCTGTGGGAGGGGGATGCTGGGGATGGAAACATGGGGCTGTGGAGTGGGGATGGACACACTTGGGGTTGTGGGATGAGGATGGGGATGCTGAGGGCTGTGGGATGAGGATGGGGCTACTAAGGGCTGTGGGATGGGGATGCTGAGGGCTGTGGGATGGGGATGGGGCTACTAAGGGCTGTGGGATGAGGATGCTGAGGGCTGTGGGATGGGGATGCTGAGCACTGTGGGATGGGGATGCTGAGGGCTGTGGGATGGGGATGCTGAGGGCTGTGGGATGGGGATGGATCTACTAAGGGCTGTGGGATGAGGATGCTGAGGGCTGTGGGATGGGGATGCTGAGGGCTGTGGGATGAGGATGGGGCTACTAAGGGCTGTGGGATGAGGATGCTGAGGGCTGTGGGATGGGGATGCTGAGGGCTGTGGGATGAGGATGGGGCTACTAAGGGCTGTGGGATGAGGATGCTGAGGGCTGTGGGATGGGCAATAGAAACTGTGGGAGCTGTTGGATGGGAATGCCAGGGACTGGAGGACAGGGATGCTGGAGGCTGCAGGATGAGGATGGACACACTGGGGGCTGTAGGATGGCGATGCTGGAGGCTTCAGGATGGGGATGCAGGAGGCTGCAGGGTAAGGATGGAGACACTGAGGGCTGTGGGATGGGGACAGAAACACTGGGGGCTGTGGGATGGCAATTCTGGAGGCTGCAGGGCAGGAATGAACACACAAGGGGCTGTGGGATGGGGATGGAGACACTGAGGACTGTGGGATGGCAATGCTGGAGGCTGCAGGGTAGGGATGTTGGAGGCTGTAGGATGGGGATGGAGACACTGGAGGCTGTGGGATGGGGATGGAGACACTGGGGGCTATGGGACACGGGCAGCAGGGCAGGGCAGGCAGTACCTGTGCCTTTCTTGCAGATGTAGGGCAGGTTGTAGTTGCAGGGCACGTCATTCCACTTGCCAATCTCGTGGGACACCAGCACCACACAGTCCTCGCCGCCCGCAAAGAAGTTGTCGGGTTGGTTCTCCCGCCAGTTCTCGTATTGCTGGTGGGACAGGAGAGAGAGAGGGTGAGACCCCCCCGTGCCCTGCACCCCAACCCCTTCACCTTGTGCACCTCCAAGGGTCTCTCACCAAGCCAGTGTTATCTGTCCACTGGAAGTCCTGCTCCACAATCCTGTCATTGAGCCCAATCCAGGTGTTCTCATGCCCGAAGCCTGCGGATAGAGCCCCCCACAGCTCACACAGGGAAGGCGCTGAGCACCCAAGGGTGCTGAGCCTCGGGGTGCTGCTGGACAGGGTGTTTCCCCACCCCCCTCCACAGCCCACACCGTTGATGAAGCCATGCTCCTCCCGTGAGTGGATGCTGGTGAGGTGGCCGGCGCGGCGGCGACAGTCCCGCTCTGCATCCTCCCAGGAGCGCCGGCGCGAGAAGTACCGGTAGCAGTGACCCTGGAACTTGTGCCAGTTGTGGTCACAGCCCTCCGTGTCTGTGGGGAGAACAGACACACCCCAGGGGAGGATGAAGGGAGCAGCTCCCCAGCATGAGGCAGGACTCCTATGTCCCCTTTCCAAAGGGTGATGGTCCCATGGGGATGCTCTGGGGGAGCTCCTCACCTTTCTCACAGCGGCTGCCGCCGTAGCTGGGCAGGCAAAGGCAGACGAAGGCGTTGACCTCGTCAATGCAGGTGCCACCGTTCTGGCAGGGGCTGGACAGGCAGTCATCAATGTCTGTGGGGACACAGAGGGAGCTGTGGGTGTGCAGAGACCCCCCCTCAACTCAGCCAACCCCCATCCCCTCCCTCCAGCACCGCTGAGAGTGGGGGCATCAAGCAGGGTGTAGAGCCGTAGCCTCTTTCCCCTCCTGGCGTGGGCTGCTGCTCCATGCCATGCTGTGCCATCCCATGCTGTGCCATGCCAGGGAGGCACACACAAGCTGAGGGCTGGATGCCACCCTGGCACAGCTCTGGTCACTCACCAATCTCGCAGTTCTCGCCGGTGAATCCTGGGGGGCAGCTGCAGCCGCAGACGGTGCCGTTGGCACGGCAGGTCCCGCCGTGCAGACAGGGGTTGTTCTGGCACGGGTCAGCTGGAGCTGTGGGGTGGGAGTGGGTGCCTTGACACACACACACACTGCAGAACCCATCCTCTTCCCCACCAGGACCCTTCTCTGCCTGTCTGTGGCTCTACAGGAGGTGCCCAGTGCCCGCTGTGGCCGGGCTGCCTGTGCCACACGTTGCCCACCAGCAGCTGCCTCTCCAGCAACTGCAAACATTAAACACTTAAGCAGACAGTCCCCCAGCTCACATTCATGGCTCAGCTCCCTCTGAAACATGCAGGACCCACTCCCAGCTGCCAGAAACCCTTCCCATGAATAAACTGCTTGGGCTAAAAGGGAAGACCCCCCCTCAATCCACTGCCTTGACCCCATGGGTAGGCATCATGCTGTGCCAACCTGGGGAGCTTGAAGTCCTCCTGCCATTCAGCCTGTTTCTCCCTGTGCCCATCAGCTGCACATACCTTCAGCACCCTGGCTGCAGCATCCCAAGCCCACAGCACCCTGACCCCACAGCACCCTGACCCCAGAGTACCTGACCCCACAGCACTCCAACCCTGAAGCACCCCGACCCTGCAGCACCCTGACCTCACAGCACCCCACTCACTGTGCTGGCTGGTGTTGCTGGTGCTGTCCCAGGCCAACAGCTCCCTCTCCTCCAGCCCTGGCTCCTCGCCACTCCCACTGTCAGCATCCAGCAGCGGGGACACCCCCAGTCCCCCCAGCTCCACTGCTGTGAAGGGCTCTAAAAGCAGCCCCGTGCTTGGGGACTCGGGGGTCTCTGGCACCCATGGGTGGGGGGCAGTGGGTGAGGGCCAGGGGCTGTGAGTGGCTGAGCCAGGGGTTGTGGGG
Source organism: Colius striatus (assembly GCF_028858725.1). Taxonomy (NCBI): domain Eukaryota; kingdom Metazoa; phylum Chordata; class Aves; order Coliiformes; family Coliidae; genus Colius; species Colius striatus. The sequence continues at coordinate 3,483,365 of NC_084783.1, forward strand.
GGCTCTTCCCTCTTCACCTCCCCAGAGGCATCCTCCTCGCTGGGGGCCAGTGGTGCATCCTGGAAGTGAGGTGTCCCTGGGGGGCCAGGGCTGGCAGGGGGCTGCTCTGGGGCTGGGGGGGTCAGGAGGAGATGCTCCACTCCCCCTAGCTCTGCTGTGGAGTGGCTGGTGGGCTGTGGGGCTGTGGGGACAAAGCCTGTGGACCCCTCCTCAGCTGCTGCCTCCAGTGCTTCTGCCTCCAGCAGCTGCTCGGTGCTGGCCTGGGGGGTCACCTTGCTGGCCTGGGGGGTCACTTCACCAGCCATGGCAGAGGGGGAAGGTGAAGGGGCATCCTGTGATGGTGGGGACACAGCTCCTTCGCTGCTCAGCTCAGCCAAGCCCTTCTCAGCATCCCCATCCCCAGCCAAGGGCTCATAGCTGTGCCCAGCCAGTGGCTTGGCTGGCCTGGGGGGGCCTGTGGGGCTCAGCCCACCCTGTGGCTGGGGAGCAGCCACCTCAGTGGGGCCAGGGCTGGTGGGGTGGCCCACAGAGGGAGCAGGGGGGTGGAGGAAGGTCACTGCTTTCCTCTGCCTCTCTAGTGAGCCATTGCCTGGAGCCCCACCACCATCACTGCCGTGCCCATGGGGCTGTGGGGCTGACTCAGGGCCCTCAGCCACCAGTGGGGCAGGGGGCAGCGGGGGCCGTGGTGGGACAGAGCCACCATCCTCCTGCCAGAGGGTGTCCCCAGAGAAGTCCTCAGTGGCATCCCCAGGTGGCACCCGGGGCGAGTCCCCACGAGCACTGGGGACATGGGGCTGAGCCCCAACCGTGGTGATGTCCTGGGGGCTGAGAGCATCGTGGGGAAGCACAGAGACAGGCAGGGATGGGGAGGGTGAAGGGGGTGTCTGTGGGGACCCCCTGGGATCCTGGGGGTCTACACGGGGGCTCCACCGTGGTGAATCCCTCTGGGAAGGCGCAGGGGACATCGGAGAGGTGGCTGGTGTCATCAGCTCTGTAAGAGATGGCACACCTGTGGGGTCCCCAAGCTGATGCAGCCCCCACTGAGACCCCCCCTTACCTCCAGCCACCTTCAGGCATCACTTACCAGGGCCAATCTCCTCCTGCACCACGTTGGAGGGCAAATAAGTGCTGTCTTGGTGAAGGCTCTCGGTGCTGGCATGGGAGCTGCTCCATGTCTCCACTGCATTGGCTGCAGCCCCCTTCACCTCCAGGGCCAGGACAGGGGCTTGGGTGACCGTCCTCACTGGGTCCACAGCCACTGTTTGGTCCTCAGCCACCGTGGGGTCCCTGGAGCCCATGTCAGGGTCCCGGCTCTGCCGCTGCAGCTGGAAGTAGCGCCCGTTGAGCCCGGGGTAGCTGCTCCGCCTCGGGGCACGGGAGCTGGCTGGGGGGGTGCTGGGGGTCCTCACTGCCATGCCAGGGACAGTTCCCAGCCCAGGAGGTGCTGCTGGTGAGCTGGTGACGTGCCCCTGGGCTGAGCTGTGGGACTGTAGTGGGAGGGCAGCTGAGGGCTCCTCAGGGTCAGGGTCTTCTTGCGCCGCCGGTGCTGGGCTGGTGCTCGCTGGATCTTGCCAGGAGCTCGCTGGCATCTGGTCCACCACATTGAGAGCTTCATCCTCCTGAGGCCATGCAGGTGAGGAGGCTGTGGTGGGTGGCAGGGACGTCCCCTGGGGCAGCCCCAGCTCTGGAGCAGCCTGTGACGGTGCAGCCTGAGGGAGGTCACCGCGCTGCACCGTGGGGTTGCCACTCGCCAGCTGCAACTGCTCATCCTCATCCATCCCAGCAGGTCCTGGCTGTGGCAGGAGGCTGGAGCCCTCACGTGGGGTGTCCCGAGTGTCCCCTGATGTCCCCAGCTCCTGGCTGTGCTCCACCAGCACATTGTCACTGCCTGGTGGGTCGGGCACAGGCAGCGCTGGCTCCTCCGGCTCCCTCTGCTCTGCGGCTGCTGCGGGGGCAGGATGTGCAGCTGGGGCATCAGCCAGGATGCCACAGCCCAGCAGGAGCTCAGCACCACGCACCACATCCCCCAGCCTTGCCCCATGCCAGGCTGATGCATGGAGCTGGGCTCCCTCCCAGAGCAGCTCCCTCATTTATCTCATTCATTCCCCCAATTAAATGTTCATCCTCAGCAATCTTCCCACCGAGCCCTGAGGGGTCCAGGGGGCTGCTGGGGGGGATGAGGGGCCTGGGGAGGGGACAAGCAGTGCTGCTTGCCTTTACCTTTATAGCAGTAGGCATCGAATCTGGAGGTAGGCTGGGGGAAGCCAGTGCGGTTGGGGAACTGGTAGAGGGTCCTGACTCCAGAGGTGTCTCCACCACATTTCCTACGTGGGAGCCTGATGGGGTAGCGGACGCTGCCATCAGCCAACCAGCCCGGGTCACACCGGTCCAGACCCTCATGCCATGCCAGGTAAAGCTGCCCAGTGGTGGCTAAAGAAGCCCCTCGGCTCTGGCAGTGGCTCTGAGCTTCCTGCCACGTGAAGTGCCCGGGTGCTGTGGTGTAAAACACTGTCCCTGCAAAGAGAGGAGTCTGTTGAGGGTGTGAGGATGGAAAGTCGTGATGGTCCTGATGGCTCAGGGCTGAGGATTGAGTTTTGGGGCATGTGCACAACAGACATCACGCTGCTCAGCACCAGGGCTGAGAGAAGCAGTGAGTGCTGGCATGGCACTGCCACCCTGCAACCTGAGGCAGGCAAGAGATGCACAGAGATGCCCGTGCTCCTGGCCACAGCCGTGTCAGAGAACCAGAGAATGGTGGGGTGGGAAGGGCTCTGCAGAGCTCATCCAGCCCAACCCTTGCTCAAGCAGGTTCCTCTCACTCAGGGGCACAGGAATGCCCAGCTGGGGTTGGAAACCTCCTGAGAAGGAGCCTCCACACCCTCCCTGAGCAGCCTGGGCCAGGGCTCCCTCACCTCAGCACCAAAGCACTTTGTCCTTGTGTTCCAGTGGAACATTTTGTGTTCCATCTCCCTGCAGCAATGCCCCTGGGCACCCACCCCCATCCCAGTGCCACCCCCCACCACTTGCCTCGCAGCTCCTGGGCATAGCAGTACACATCATACACCTCTCCAGGCTCCCTCAGTCCGTAGCTGCGGACACCAGGGAGGCTGTTGCGGTCTCCATAGCAACCAGGTCTGGAGAGGGTGATGGGGTACCTGCAGGAGAGAGTGGCACAGCGGGCACTCAGCACCATGGCCACGCAAAGAGAGGCTGTTCCAGGGTTGCTGCCCGTGCCACACGCTCACCTGACGGTCTGGTCAGCCAGCCAGCCCGCGTCACAGTTGTCGTAGCCGTCCTCGAAGGCGGCCTGGAGGTGCTGCGGGGACGCGATGGCGGCTGCGTTGGCCAGGCAGGCGCGGCGCGCCCCGGCGAAGCTCAGAGCGTAGCGCTGGCCAGCGGGGCGGTAGTGGAACACAACACCTGCAAGGGGAACCATGGCAGAGCTGGCATGGGGGGAGTGGCTCATACAGCTTGGAGAGGGGGCAGAGGATCAGGGGAGCACAGCATGGTGGGGTTGGGAGGGAGCTGCAGAGCTCATCCAGTGCAACCACCCTACAGAAGCAGCTCCCACCTAGAGTCACACAGGAATGTGTCCAGGTTGGGTCTTGAAGAGCTCCAAGGAAGGAGCCTCCACACCCTCCCTGGGCAGCCTGGGCCAGGGCTCCCTCACTGAAACACTGACATAGTTCTTCCTCATGTTTCAATGGAACTCTTTGTGCTCCAGCTCCATCCCATCACCCCTTGTCCTGGCTCTGGGTACAACACAAGTGCTGCCCCAACCTCCTGACACCCACCAGTGAGATATTGGTCAATATTCATGAGCTCCCCCCTCAGTCTCTTCTCCAGACTGAACAGCCCCAGGTCCCACAGCCTTTCCTCACAAGGAAGATGCTCCAGTCCCCTCTTGGTGTCCCTGCACTGGCCTCTCCCCAGCACTTCCCTGTCCCTCTGGAGCTGGGGAGCCCAGCACTGGCCCCAGGACTCCAGCTGAAGCCTCCCCAGTGACCTTCCACAGCTCACCCAGCAGCGGCTGCGCAGCTTCCATAGGGCACACAACCCTCACGCCACGGTGCCCATGATGCCCATGGCGATGCCACCCCATATTTCCCAGCTCACCTGTCACCTCCAGAGGCAGCAGGTCCTGCTCATCATCGATGCCAGCCACCACCTGGCAGCGGTACAGCCCGGCGTCGCTGGCACGGGCACGGCGCAGCAGCAGCGTGGCATTGCGCCGGTGCTGGGGGTAACCGGGCAGAGCCACCCTGCCCTCGTAGGCTTTCACCACCTTCACCACGTTGTCCTTGGCCACCAGGATGGGCACATCCTCCCTCTGGCCGCTGGCAGAGCGCACTTTGCTCCATTTGATGCGGGGAGGGTCGGGGGGCTCGTTGGGTCCCAGCGAGGCCGAGGGATGGAGGAGGAAGAGGCAGGGCAAGGCCACCGGCTCCCCCAGCCCCACGCGCACGGCCTCGTGCTGCACCCTGCTGATGTGGATCACCTTCCCATCCTCCTGGGAGCCTGCAGGGAGAGGTGGCCAGATGCCATGGGGATGGGCAGTAGGAGCTCCCACACGGCTCTTGTTCGTGGGTGCATTGCATTTGAGGGCTGTGCCTGGGCACCTCGAGCCCCCTGAAGGGGGACAATGTGCAGCCTCCCTGTCTTGTGGCTGGAGACTGACTGTCCCAGTTAATTCTCTCCCTCCAAGGCTGAACTCCCAACTCAGCTGAGTCCTTGACCTCCACCCCAGGATGCTGTCAGGCTGTAGCCACTGCTCTGTACCTGTGGTTCCCACACTGCTCCCCATACCAGCACTCCCCATCCCTCCCCACAGAGCTGGACCCCTCACCAATGACTGAGTGCCACCCAAGCACTGTGGCACCAGCTCCAAAGCCATCCCACACTGGCAAACAGCATGGTGACCATCCTGACCTCCTCCTCTTCCTCCCCCCACACTAATCCTGACCCAGCCTATGCACAAATCCCATGAGTAGCTGAAACCCCCATGGCACAGCTCTCCCTGCCTGCAGCGTGGGGGGGATGCTCCCTGCAGAGCCTGGCCAGCTGGGGACCAGGGATGGCCACTAATCCCCTCCTGGTACCTCCCCCCACCCCCAGCTCCCTCCTCTCCATCACACCCCAAACCCTTTGCTTGCTGGGAAGGGTACCAGGATGGGGAGACCCCTAAACCCACCCATGCAGCAAGGTGCTGAGACATCCCCCACCAAGCCAGAGACACAGCAAATCCCCAGGAGGCTCAGCTCTGGGTGGGGAGGGGGCTGACACAGCAAATCCCCAGGAGGCTCATCTCTGGGTGGGGAAGGGGCTGGGGGTGCTGCCAGAGGGATTAAGGGTTTAAGATCTCACCCACAGGGATCCCAGTGCAGGGGGATCCACAGTTGCCCAGAGGGAGGGGAGTTCAACCTCACTAATCCCCCTCAGCCCAGGGAAGGGAGATGTGGGGAGCTGCTGGGCTGCAGCCTGAGCTCTCCCCTGGTTATTATTCACCTCACTGTTCCAGCTGATAGTTCATTATTTGCTGCTGTTTACCTTTCTCAGCTAATTAATCCCAACTAAGGAGCATTGGTGGCACTTACCCAGGACAGTGATGGGGAGGAGGGAGAGCCCAAGCAGGAACCAGCAGCCAGCATCCCCCATCACATTGACCATCCTTGACCTGCAACAAGAGCAGGGGGGTGAGAGGCCACTGCACAGCCACTCCTGGCTTGTTGGGCCATAAATCACCATGACACCAGCTGCCAGGAGGAGGGAGCAGGATCAGCCCCACTCAGCAAGATGCCATTAGCCCAGAGAGAGAGTTTGATTCCACTCCTGGCACAAAGCCCGTGTGGGGTTGGGATGGAGGTGCCCACAGAGCCCTCAGCTGCCCCACTGAGGTGTCCCTCTGTCCCACCCATGGGGACACCCCCAAACTCACCCCCTGGGACCCCTGAGCTCACCCTCTGCCCTTACCATGTCCCATTGCAGGTGGGACACATATGGCCATGGTAGGGGCAGAGGGTGAGCCCAGGGGTCTCACAGCCCCCAGCCCAGCTGTGGCACAGCCCTTGCTCAGCTCCCATCATTGACACACGATGGCCCCAGAGCACAAAGCTGTCACTGTTGCTCCCCCAAACTCTCCCACCTGTCTGGCTGGCTGCAGCCATGAGCAATATTGTGTGAATCATTCAGTCTCCAGGCTCTGAAGGAAGTGGAACAGATTCCCTGCCCAGCACAGTACAGCCATCTCCTGGCTCCTACCACAGCCACAGCCCCACATGGGCTTTGTGTGGGGTTTTAACCAGGCTCCAGCACCCCCTACCACCAGCCCAGCCAAGCAGAGCAATGGGGGTGAACCAGCACCCCCAAACCCCAAACAGGGCCATGCTGGAGCTCAGCACCACATGGCCATGAGCTTGAACCAGACCTGGGGTCCCCATTGTGCTGGCACATCCAACAGGTCCCCAGGGTGACCCCCCAGCCCTGACACTCATCCCTGGCCAGGACACAGAGCCTGGGAGCCCCCAGCTTTGGGGGGGACATCAGGAGCCTCCCATCCCTTTCTCAAGTGCCCGGAGCTGAGGTTTCAGCTCAGCCTACAGGTTCCCTCATCCCTGATGCTCCATTTTCCAGCCCTTTTCTGTCCCTTCTGCTTTTATGGGACAAAAATAGAAAGTAAAGAGCAAAATGATGAGGAAAAAAAAAGAGACCTCCCATGTCCAGCACTGGAAAAGGGCCTTTTGGGGGGTGCAAAACTGGGTTTTATCTTATCTCTTCTAAAGGAGAAAGTGTTTGCAGCTCTCTCCCTCCCACAGCAGCTCCTTCTGCTGAAGGGTGAGGGGACTGACCCATGGTCACTGGCTGCAGTCACTGTGCCTTTGCCCTGCCACATTCCCTGAGAGCTGAAACCCCCCCCCAGAGCAGCCCTGGGGCTGCTCCACAGCACCAGCAGCACCAGGGCAGCTCCTCCTTCCCCACTCACAGATGCTCCAGGAGGGAAATTCCCTGAGCTCGTGGCCTCAGCAGCACCAAACTTTCCCCTTCCCATTACAGAGGAAAAGAGAAATTGCCTGACACAGGCTTGGGAGGTTTCAGCTCCTTCCCAGTGACCTTCTGGGGTGTCAGGAGCTCTCCCAGCACAAACCATCAGTGCTGGGGTATGGGATGGGGCAGCTCCTGACTCGTCTATGAGCCACCACCCCAGGACTCTCTGGGCAGAGTTGGGGTGGTAGCTGCAGGATGGAGGCAGTGGGGGTGGGATGGAGACATCCAAGGCACTCAGCTCTGGGGGAGAAGGGTGCCCTGGGTTGTGCTCACATGTGTTCCAGGGCTTTGGATCACCCACAGTCCCTGGTTTAGGATCTTTTAACACATTTTCTTTTTCATGTCCCTCCTGCAGCTTCCAGGAGACAAAGGGCAAACAAGACAGTTTCCCTGTCACCAAATCTCCCTCTCCAACACCTACAGCATCCCCAAGACCTTCTCCTTCTCCATCCTCCTCCTCCCCAGCCTGTACCCTCCCTATTCTGAGAGGGCCAGTCCCCATTCCCACACACAAGCTGGGGTCATGAGGCCCAAACTGCAGTGACCTGCTTCTGTGCCCTGTCCAGGGCCACATCAGGGTGGTGGGATGGAGCAGGAGCCAAAGAGACCCTGAAGGGAATTCTGCATTATATATAAGTGTTAAATATAAAGATACATATATATAGAGAGAGTATAAACCCTCCTCTGAGCTCTCAGCTGTTTACCCAGAGCTGCTGTTGTAGAGAGGAGTCCTTGGTGCCCAGACACTGGGCAGCACCACTGGGTAAACAGCCTGGGCTTTATTTAAATGTTAAGCAGCAAAGTTGCTCTTTGGATTTGGAACCATCCCCCTGGAGAGGCTGCAGAGCTGGGCACACACCCTGCCAGGGCCAGACCTTTGGGACAACAGTCTCTGATCTCACTGAGGGTACCCCAGGCTGGCAGCACATGGGGAGTGAGAGGCTGGGAGAGCTCTGGGGAGGCCACAGGGCTGCACAGCTCTGACTGTGGCCATCCATTTCCCTGGCATCAGCATTTCTGCAGGTTCTGGTTTGGCAGCAGGGAAGGTGCCGTGGTGGAAAGGGCTGATCCCAGTAGCAGCACCTGCTGTCTCCTTGGGAAACCTGGATCAGAGGTAAGGGGGGATCCCAGGCTCCCCTCACCCCCCTAGGACAGGATACAGCCTGCTGCTTCCTTGGGACTGGCACCCAGCTGACACTCCTGCCCTTGAAGCACGTGGGGATCATGTCCCCAGGGGCACCACAGCTCTGCTTTGAGCTGTGGAGACAAAGGAAGGTCCCCACCACACTCTATTCCCTGCAGCCCCTCACCAGCCCCCCAAACCCAGCCCTGTGCTGAGCCAGCAAGAAGTTTATGCCAAGGTGAGGGCAAGCAGCAAGGTGGGTTCCATCCCTACAGGTGCTGGAGCCACCACATGTGCTGAGCCTCACACACAGACCCCCACGTTGTGCAGGGGGCTGCAGCCACCAAAGCCAGGCAGCATCCTCCCAGTCCCAGATGATGCCTCCTGAGTTAGTGACACAGGCTCCCTCCCACCTCTTCTTGCTCCACTAACCCACAATCCAGCTCCAGCAGCGTGGGTGAGGCAGCCCAGGCTTGGCATGGCCAAGTCCTGACCCCTCAGCACCACCAGCATCAGCCCTGGCCACATCCTGGCTCCTCACCACTGCTGCCTCTGGTGTGGCTCAGCACCACCAGCCTCTGTGCCAAGGCAGGGGGAAGGAGCAGCAGCCCCATCCTGCTGAGCCAGGATCTATCTGGGCTCCCCATGGAAGGGGTCACAGGCTCAGCCTTGCCAGGCATCCCCAGCAGTGACAGCAAGGTGAGGGGGGTGACACAGGGAGCCAGCATCAGCCATGGCACCCGGGGGATGAATCTCACTGGATGAGGGGGGGAGGTCTCTTTTCTCAGTCGGGGTGATGCCATGGGCTCAGGTACAGCGATGTACCCGGTGCCACAAGCCTGGGCACCCCCCACCAAGGCACAAAGAGCGTGTCCCAGTGCCCTGGGCAGCCCAGTCCCAGCCCGGGGAACGGCAGAAGAGAGCGACTTAAAATAACGCCGGTGCAAAGCTACCTCCCCCCAACACCCCCCCCCCCACCCCGGGCCAACATTTTCACAGCTGTCACTAGCTGTCACCTCATGAATAATTCATCGCCCTCATGAATATGCAAAGCTGGGGCTGGTGATTAGCTCCAGCTGAAACCGAGCTTAATTCCTCCCAGGCCACTGGGCGCCGGGACGCCTCGGCCGGGTTTGGGGTCTCCTCTTACCCCAGCCTGGGGTGGGACGTGGGTGGCTGAGGACCTGGAGGTCCCCACGGAGCAGAGGGGACATTTGGGACACCGTGGGGAGTGGGCACGGGCGTGGGATGTGTGGGAGGGGAAGAGGAATCACTGCCCACCCACCCAGGTAGCCTGGACGTAGCAGGACATGGGTGCCCCCCACCCTCGAGATGCCCAAGCCCTGGGAGTACCCTCAGCTACATCCCCCCCCCATCCACGACACGGACCCTGTGACCTCTGCTGTCCCCATGGGTCACTCCGGTCCCCAGTGCCACCTGCACACAGATGGCATTTCAGTGCCCGCCCACCCAGCACATCCCCTCCCACCCCACCATGGGCACCCCACGGGACTAACCCTGCTCCCCACCACCCCAACCCCACCGAAGCCACCAGCACATCCCCTATCTCATCACCCACCTCCCTCCCAGCTCCACGAAGCCTCCGTCAGCCCAGGGCGGTGGGAGCATCCCCCGAGAACCCCCCCGGGGGCTGCGTGGCAGCGGCGGGAGCCCAGCGACGGGGCCGGCTCCGCGTCCCCTCCTCTCTGCCCACAACAAAGGAATTCTGCAAACCTCGCTGCCGTCACATCTCACAGGCAACGTGATTCCTCCCGCTCCCCCCCAGCCGGCGAGAATAAATTAGCACCTCGGGAAACTGTGATCCCGTCCAATATGGGCCCTTTGCTGGGTGTGATTTTTATTAGGCAGACAGTCTGCAGCCTTTATTTTAGATTTTGCTCTTCTTTTTACTCCCCCTTTCCCCTCCCTCTCCCTTCTCCTTTCCTTGCTCCCTCTTTTCTGCCTCTCCCCGGGATGCTGAAAGCACGGCGGGAGCTCCAAAGCCGGTGCAGCATCGCGGCAAAGCCCCGGCATCCCTGCGGCTGCTTCGGCCACACAGCGCTCAGCGACTCCCAAAGCCACAGCGGTGCCTGGCACCGACGGCAGGCGAGGACAACACCGGCCCGGTGGGCCTGGCACAGAGCCCTGCCTCCGGGCACCCACCCGGAGCTGGCACAGGAGCAAAGAGCCCCCCGAGCAGCTCCAAACCCCCCGGCGGTGGCCGCTGCATCCCCACGCTGGGGCGCGCAGGCTGGGACTCATTCTGCCCGTGGTGCTGAGTCGCCAGCCCTGCCTGCTCCCTGGGGCAGCCGGGGGATGCGAAACTTGGCGGCTCCCTCGCTGCCCGGGAGGCACCGGCGGCACCGACGGGGAACCGCGCGGCCAGGGCAGGGGAAGCGGCGCCGGGGCGCGTCGGGCTCCGGCACCGCCGCGGGACCATTCCCCGGTGGGCACCATCCGCCAGCACCCGCTGCTCTCCTGCCATCCCCTGCCCATGGCCGCGCTGCCTCTGCCCGTCCCACCGCTCCCAGTGCCTGGCAGCCCCAGTGCCAGTGTCTCCAGCCCCGAGTCACGGTGTCTCCCTATTCTGGTGTCCTTCGCTTCTAGTGTCCCCTTATTCTGGTGTCCCCAGTGTCCCCATCACATCAGTGGCTCCAATCTCATTGTCCACCTGCCCCAGTGTCCCCAGCCTCACTCCTGATCCCTCCCCAGCTCCTGCACCAGCGTCACCATCACCGACAGCCCGTCCTCTCGGTGTCCCCAACCCTGGCACATCCTCCCCCAGCCCCAGAGCCAGCATCCCTCACCCTGCCAGCCCAGCCCCCCTCAACTCCCCCCTCCATCCCCCATCCCAGTGTCCCTCCATCCCCGATCCCAGTGTCCCTCCATCCCTGATCCCAGTGTCCCTCCATCCCCGATCCCAGTGTCCCTCCATCCCCCATCCCAGTGTCCCTCCATCCCTGATCCCAGTGTCCCTCCATCCCCCATCCCAGTGTCCCTCCATCCCCGATCCCAGTGTCCCTCCATCCCCCATCCCAGTGTTCCCACCTCACAGCTCCGTTGTCCCCACCGTGTCCCCAAAAGCCGGATCCATTCCGGTACTGCCGCCCCCGGCCCCAGCCCCCAACCCCAACCCCAGCCCCGTGCGCTCCCCCCGGGCACCGACCACCGCAGCGGGGGCGCGGCACGGGCGGTGCCGGTGCCGGTGCCGGTGCTGATGCTGATGCCGGTGCTGATGCCGGTGCTGATGCCGGTGCCGCACGTACCTGGGGCCGTGCTCACGGAGCTCCGGGTGTCATCGCCGCCGCTGGAGCCGAGCACCCCGCCGGCACCGGGGGCTTAAAAGCGGGGTGCAGAAAGGGGGAAGGAGGAGGTGGGTGGGGGGGGATAACGGGCCGGGTCCCCCGGAGGGGGCCGAGCCGAGCCTGGCCGGGCCAATCGCGGCTGGCGGCAGGCGCGGCCCCCCCGCCGGTGCCGCCGGTGCCGCCCGCCCGCACCTGCCCGCAGCGGCGGCGAACCCGCGCCCGCTCCGCGCCCCGCCGCGCTGCCCGGCGCAGGGCGAGGGGCGGCCGCGCATGCGCCGCCCCCCCTCCCCAAACCGGGGCCGCCCCCCCCCAACCCCCGCCCCACCGTGGAGCGGGGCCGCCCCCCCGCTGCAGACACCGCAGCTCCCCGCAGCTGGGGTCGGAGGGGGCTTTTTGGGGGGTCCTGAGCAGACTTTTCGGAGCCCCCCAGGTGAGGGGGGGCTGGGGTTACCTCCTTCCACATGCACCCACCCCCCCGCCCTCATCCCTGCGCTGGGAGCCTGTTGTATCCAAGCAAGGTTTTAGAGGGGTCCCATAAAAAAGGGGGGGGGGGGTCACCTTCCAGCCCTTCTGCAGCTCCCCCCAGGTCACTGCAGGGTCGCTTCTGCCCCAGCCACTGTGTCCACCTCTATCCCTGCCCTGGGACCCGGGGGGATTTTAGGGTATCTCTAAGCAGATGAGCATCTTCCAGCCCCTCTGCACCCCAAAATCTGCCCCCTCTAGCCATGTAGGCTGCATCCAGCAGCATCTTCAAGACTCTCTGCACCCCAAAATCTTTTCTAGGGGATCCAGGCTGAACCAGCAGCATCTCCCATCCCCTCTGCACCCCTGAGCTGTACAAGGCTGTGGAGGGGCTGGAAGATGCTGAGGCTGAAAGCTTGAAAAAGCCCAAACAACCCAACAAAAAGAGACACCCCAGGGAGCTGTGCAACCAGAAACGAACCCTCAAAATAGGAAGGGGAGGGGGGGGAACCCACCACTGAGCTGTTGCAGAGGGTTTGGGGGGTGTCACCTTCCCACCGGGGAATGGAGAATATCACCCTGTCTCCAAAGACTTGGCAAGAAGCAGCAAAGAAATGATTTCCCCCCTTCCTTTAGCCCAGAGGATGGGTCCATGTGGAAACCCGAGAGCAAAGTTCTCATTTCCGACTCCATTGTGCCCGACTTTTGGTGGCGTTTCCTGCCTTTTGTGAGCCCCCCTCCCCGGCACAACCCCGGCATTGCAGCCACACAGAGCTCCTCTGTTCCCCTTCTTTATGTGGCTGCAGCTGGCAGCCCTGTCCCCACGTAGGTGCCTGAGCACGGGGGGGATTGCCACAGGGGTTAATGCCCATCCCCACCCCCCCCCTCCTGTGGCGTTTGCCAAGGCAGATTGGGGAGAGGGTCCCCAGGGATTTGCTGGCACCTTTATGTCTTGGTTATTTGCTGCTCTAAGTGGATTGAGGCAGCTGGTGCTGCCATCCTACATGTGTCCCTGCTGTCAGAATGTCCCCCATGGGTGCTGGTTGGGGTTTGCTGGGAGGAGGGTGCAGGGTGGATGAGTGTGGCTCAGGGTGGGAGCACACAGCAGGGTGAGGGTGGCTCAGGGTGGGAGCACACAGCAGGGTGAGGGTGGCTCAGGGTGGGAGCACCCAGCAGGGTGAATGTGGCTCAGGGTGGGAGCACACAGCAGGGTGAGGGTGGCTCAGGGTGGGAGCACACAGCAGGGTGAGGGTGGCTCAGAAACATTCACCTCACTCACCCAAGGTCCTGGGCACCTTTTGGGGTGAAGATGCTCCTCCTGCCCCCCACCAGAACTGGGCTCTGCACCCACAGCATCCTCCCTGCTTGCTGCCCACAGGATGCCCACTGTCCCAACCCTTCCCTCCTGAGCCTCATGGGGAAAGCTGTCAGTGCTGGCAGGGTCTGATCTGCATCACACCTCAGGGATTAGATGGGTTCATTTTGGGGCCCATCTCTTTCCCACTGGGGTCCCCCCTCCAGCACCCACCCACCCCCCACGGGCCACCTTTTGCATAGGGCACAGTGATAAAGCTGCACCCAACCTTCACCCTGACCCACCACAGATCCATGGAGCAAAGGGGCTCTGGGGAGAGTAGAGCTGGAGCTGCTCAGTGACTGGGCACTCAGAGCTGAGAGAGGCAGGTGAGGGGGGAGCAGAGAGACCTTGGGCACTCACCTTTGTACCTCCCAAGGGGGAAACTCCATCCCTGAGTGGGCACAGGCAGTGTGGCTGATGTGCTGCTGGCTGTTTGTCTTGTGGAGGAAGGTGCTGGCAGTGAGTTATCAGAGCTCTCCTCTCGAGTGGAGAGAAATGTCATAACAGACACCAGCCAGCACAGTTTATGGATGGGGATTTAATAGACACCTCTCCCCTCACCCACCTCCCCATGCTGCCAGCTGCTCTGTGCCCAGGCACCACAGCCTGGGATGAGGAGGTAGTGGGCACCAGCTCCTCTGCCAGCACCAGTTTGGAGCTCCACTGGACAGTCCCTCTGGCTGGGAGGTGGCTTCATGGGATTCCCCTGTCCCCCAGCTCCAATCTGCAACCCCAACATCCCATTGTGGCTGTATCTCCATCTGGGTGGGAGGAACAGCTCTGCCTGGCACAGAGGGTTGTCTATATCCCCATCCTTGCCTGGCTCACTGTCCCTTCCACTCCCCAGCCCCACACCCAGCCCATCCTTGGTGGCATCACCCTGGAAGCACCAACAGCTCTGCCCCTACTTGCTCCCACAAGGCAGCACCTGCCATCACCAGGTCCCTGCTGTGCCCCATGTCCCCAGCCCCACCAGGGACAGGCTGGGTGGCCCTGGGGCAGTGAGGGGTGACTCCATCCTTCAGTTCCTCTCCCTCAGCCCCAGCCCTGACAGCTTGAGCAGGGACCTGAGTGTCTCTTTGAGCCCGAACCGCCGGGTTTCTGGTGAAATCCTGCAGCAGTGTTGCCGTGACGACCCTCCTGCAGTTTCCATCCAGAGATGTTTTCCTTTGTTGTGACAGGGACACAGGGAGGCAGCTGACAAGGATTGGGGTGCGTGGCAGCCATGCTGAGGGGTTCCCACTGCCACATGCTGGGATTCATCACTGCCCTGGGGACACCCCAGGTGGGGGGGAGGCTCCAGCTCTGATGTGGGGTTGGTGTGTCCCCATGGCTCCAGCACAGCCTGGGCTTGGTCTCAGCCACACAGAGGATGGTGAGAGGGGCAGGAGCCACGTGGCATGTGTTTGATAGGTCTCAGCCAGGTGTCACTGCCATCAAGAGACACAACAGAGAGGTGACACAACAGAGAGGTGACACAACAGAGAGGTGACACGGCTGATCCATGCTCTGAGGACGGGTGTGGGGACATCACAGAGTCCCCAAGGGGATGGAGTAGGTGGCCTTGTGAGAGCAGCTGCTGAAACACACTTGTCACCCCAGTGACAAAGCCACTTTGGAGAGTGGTGAAGCCAGAAGCCTCCTGAGCTCCCGTGCTGCCCAATTTGGCAGCCAGAGCCCCAGCAGCGTGACCAGGGTGCTGAGCAGCATCAGCGCTGCCATCCACGGGTGCTGAGCACCAAGACACAGGGTGCCAGGGACTCTTTGTGCACGATGAGGACCCCCACAGCTCCCCACAGCTGGAGGGTGGCCACATGCCCTGGTCCCACGTGGCCAAGGGTGCTGCTGGGGGTCCCCATCCCGCGCCCCACGGAGCCGTTTGTTATTCCGCTCAGGTCCGCCGGCGGTTAATGAAGCTGGTTCCAGGAGAGCTGCCACATTCATGGGGAGAGAAGCTTATTAATGAGGCCTCTGCCACGGCAGCTGGGGCCAGTGCTCAGGGCACTGGCACAGGGACAGGCAGGGAAGGGCAGGGATGGACTCTGTGGCAGGAGAGCTGGTGCCTGGTTGAGGTGTTGGTCCGAAGCTGAGGTTGGCACAAAGCCCAACACCCCAACCCAGGGGCTGCTCTGGAGGGGATGAGCTGAGCCCCAGCACCATGGATCCTCTTCCATGCTTCACAGAGTCCTCATTTGTTGCTTCTCACCCCAGCTCCAGCTTGTTGCTGCTTTTGGCCAGGGCCAAACTTGCCCCGTGGCACAAGCTGGGCATGGTAGAGAGGGCATGAAGGGATCCGGGCTGGGGGCTGCAGAGCCCTCCCTGGGGGTGCAGAGCCCCTGCCCTAGCAAAGCCCAACTTCCCTCCAAACCCGGCGGCAGGATGCATTGATTTGATTTGCGGTTTCCATGGCAACTGCCTCCTTCCCTTCCCCCTCCCAGCAGCCCGACCCGCTCCTTCCCCCTCCCGCAGCACCCAGCCCTGCCAGCACTCACCCTCCACGGGGCACACAGGCTGGGACTCAGCACGGTCCCCTCCTCCTGGGACTCCCCTAGATGGCAATGCCACCAGCTCAGTCCCCGCAGGCAGCACGGCCCAATTCTGCACCCCTGTGCCCATCACAGTGCCGGTGGGTGAATTGGAGGGTGCAGCCAGCAAGGCTGGCACGGGGCTGGGAGCAGACGTGGGGGACACCAACCCTCATCAGCCTCTCTCTAATTAGCAGCAGGGCCAAGAGTTCACTAGCCAAAGTGATGATTCCCCCCCAGCACACGGATGCTGAGCAGCATCTCCCTTGAGCACAGCCAAGCTCATTAACGACACATCCCCTCCCCACACCTGCCCACGCCCCCTGTGCCACAAACCCCGCGGGGTGCCACCGGCAGCACCACATGAGCCTGGTGCCCTCAATCCTTTGGGGCAGAGATGCCACTTTGCAGTCTCAAAGCAGGGCTAGAAGATGTCAATTATAATGACACCCTTTTATCCCACTGCCATCACCACCCTGCACGAAGATGCCACCACACTGCTGTGTAGCATCAATTACCGACTGGGCCAAATCCTGCCCTTCCCACCCCTCCCTTCCCCAACCCCTCCAGGGGGAATAAAGGCAGAGGCACATCTTAGAGAACAGGGAGGACCCTGTGCCGGGCAGAGAGCCCGTTAAATAGCTCCGGTGCCTCATTCACCGGCCATCTCCAGTGGAAGTGGAAATCAATCGCCTCAAGTAATTAACGGCCAAGGGCACAACATTCACTTCTTGTTCCGAAGCGGTTCCCGGCTCTGGCCGAGGTTGCTCAGTAAAACTCACACGCCGACACCCTCCCAACAAAAAAGGCACCGGCAGCCGCTTCCCGCAGCGCCGGCACATCCCGGGGAGCCCGGTGGGAATGGGAAGAAAGGGGCAGGGAGGGGTGTCTGGAGCAATGCCGAGGCTTGTTTTGGCATCAGCCTTTTTATTAGCTCTTGGATAAAATGCAAAGCCCCCCCCCCCAAACACTTCCCCGGACAGCAGCTGAAAACCCGACGCCAAGATGCTGCCGGTACAGCCCGGCGTGAAACAGCTGCGTTCAGCACCCGCCTCGTTCCTCGACAGCGAGGAGGATGCTGAGGCTGAAGATTGCTGGGGTCAGAGCGCTGAAATTCAGTTCCCGGGCTGGAGGAGCCGGGTGGTCACTGAGGGGAGAGGGGACGGTGCCAGGCGCAGGGTGGTGACACAGGAGGTGGTGGCACAAGCGGCTGAGCCATCCCCGACGCCCCACGAGCCGGGGGGCAATTAAGGCTCCTGCAGTTTTTGACCCAATTTCTCAGGCAAAACTCATCGTGGGGAGAAGGGGAGGAAGGAGGAGGAAGGTAAAGCCCATCACGTGTGTGCTGGAGTGTGTCACTGCGTGTGCTCATTGACATGCATGTGCAGGGGCGTGGGACACTCTGGCCGGGGGCTGAGCCCCCCAAGCTGAGCTGCCAGGGGGAGGTGGCAGCTTTGCAACACTCACTTGGGTTATTTTTGCTCATGGCTGAGCTGAGGCAGCCTCAGCACGGTGGCCATGACTCACACAGGCAGCCCAGCACCCCCTGAGCTCTGGGAGGGCTGAGGAGCATCGCTGGGTGCTGCCTCATGTCACCTCCACCCACAGTGGGAGCCAAATGGGGATGTGGGACCACCGTGGGGTCAAGACTTGGCAGCTTCACCCAGCACCGGGGCATGTCCTTAAAGACCAGAGGCTGTGGGTAAATACAGCAGCACCATCTGTCTGTAAAGGATCATTTGAAGCAGCTGATGTGTTATATGTGTGTTGGGGGAGTGATTTCTCCCTGCATGGCTGCTCTGAGCTCCCTGCAGTATCCAGGCTGAGGGTGCTCAAGGGAGAGCCAGGGGTGCCCATGGGAAAGCCAGGGGTACCCATGGGAGAGCCAGCCCTGCAGCACTGGCCCAGAGGCAGCAGGAAAGGGTTGGTGACTTGCATCAAGGAATGCTGGAACATGCAGGGATGATGGAATGTACTTGGATGCTCGAGGATGTAGGGGTGCTGGACCATGCAGGGATGCTGGACCATGCAGGGATGTGGGGGTGTGTGCAGGGATGCAGGGGTGTGTGCAGGGATTCAGGGGTGTGTGCAGGGATGCTCCAGTGCAAGGATGCTCCAGCTTGTGGATGTGCTTCAGTATGCAGGGGATGCTGGAACATGAAGGGATGCTCTAACACAGGGATGCTCTAGTGCATACTGGAGCATGTAGGAATACTGAAAGGTGCAGGGATGCTGGGATGTGCAGGGATGATGAAGGGCTAATGAGATGTGCAGGGATGTGAAGGGTTAATGGGGTGTGCAGGGATGCTGGAGCACACTGGGAGGTTGGGATGAGCAGGGATACAGGATGTGCAGGGATGTTGGGATGTGCAGGCATCCTGGATCACACAGGGATACTGGGATGTGCAGGGATGTAAAGGGGTTAATGGGATGTGCAGGGATGCTGGAGCACACTGGGAGGTTGGGATGAGCAGGGATACAGGATGTGCAGAGATCCTGGATCACACAGGGATGTTGGGATGTGCAGACATCCTGGATCACACAGGGATACTGGGATGTGCAGGGATGTGAAGGGGTTAATGGGATGTGCAGGGATGATGAAGGGTTAATGGGATGTGCAGGGATGTGAAGGGTTAATGGGATGTGCAGGGATGCTGGAGCACACTGGGAGGTTGGGATGAGCAGGGATACAGGATGTGCAGGGATGTTGGGATGTGCAGGCATCCTGGATCACACAGGGATACTGGGATGTGCAGGGATGTGAAGGGGTTAATGGGATGAGCAGAGATCCCGCACCACGCCGTGATGCTGGGACGTGCTGGGATGTGCAGGGATGATGAAGGGCTAATGAGATGTGCAGGGATGTGAAGGGTTAATGGGGTGTGCAGGGATGCTGGAGCACACTGGGAGGTTGGGATGAGCAGGGATACAGGATGTGCAGGGATGTTGGGATGTGCAGACATCCTGGATCACACAGGGATACTGGGATGTGCAGGGATGTGAAGGGGTTAATGGGATGAGCAGAGATCCCGCACCACGCCGTGATGCTGGGACGTGCTGGGATGTGCAGGGCCGCTGGGATGAGCTGGGATGAGCAGGGCTGCTGGGCCGTGCAGGGGTCCTGCACTCCCCGGCTCCCCCTCCCCTCCATCTCCCTCCTTGCCGCTCTCAGCCGCGCTCCTCCAGTGCCACCTACAGAGCTGTCCCGGGACAGCACCCAGTGCCCCCAGCCCAGGACCCGCCACCAGGACCCCCTGGAGCTGGGACAGGGCATGGCGAGGGCTCACGGTGGGTGTACATCCCCCCTTCCCCCCCATTCCCCAGGGCCATGCAGGGGGGTGCGGGAGGGGGGCGATGCCTTTGATGGGGGGTGAAACACGGGGGTGCGGGGCGGGGGGTGCTGCATGGGGGGGGGGGGGGGGGTCCTGGAGTGCTGCATGACCCCCCCTTTCACCGGGAGGGCTGCAGGGGGGCCGGGGCTGTGTGTCCCTGCCATGGGGGGGGTGCGGAGCTCGGAGGGGACGTTCCCGGAGCTGCGGCTCCGCCTCTTCCTGCAGCGGCCGCGGGTGAGTGCGCGGGGCCGGACGCGACGGGGATGGGCGCGGGGGAGGGGAAACGGGACATGGGGGTGCTCAGTGCTGGGTGCGAGTCTCCAGTGTTGGTCGGGGGGTCCCTAATGGTGTCCGGGGGGATCCTCGTGGGTCCCCGGTGCTGTCCGAGGATCTGCAATGCTGCTCGGGGGTCCCCAGTGCAGCTCGAGGGTCCCCAGTGCAGCTCGGGGTGTCCCCAAAGCAGCTCGGGGTGTCCCCAATGCAGCTCGGGGGTCCCCAATGCAGCTCGAGGTCCCCAAAGCAGCTCGGGGTGTCCCCAATGCAGCTCGAGGTCCCCAAAGCAGCTCGGGGTGTCCCCAATGCAGCTCGGGGGTCCCCAATGCAGCTCGAGGTCCCCAAAGCAGCTCGAGGTGTCCCCAAAGCAGCTCGGGGTGTCCCCAATGCAGCTCGGGGTGTCTCTAGTGCTCTTCGAGGGCTCCCCAGTACTGTCCGGGAGTCCCCAGTGTTGTTCGGGGGTGAGGGGGTCCCCAGTGCAGCTCGGGGTGTCCCCAGTACTGTTTGAGGGTCCCCAGTGCTGTCCTTGGAGGGGTCCCCAATGCTGTTTATGTGTCCCCAGTGCTGTTTGAGGGTCCCCAATGCTGTCCATGGGGGGCTTCCCAGTGCTATCTGGAGGGGAGGGGGTCCCCAATGCTGTTTAGGTGTCCCCAGTGCTGTTTGAGGGTCCCCAGTGCTGTCTGGAGGGGAGGGGGTCCCCAATGGTGCTCAGGTGTCCCCCATGCTGTTTGAGGGTCCCCAGTGCTGTACATGGGGGGGATCCCCAGTGCTACCCTTGGGGGGGGTCCCCAGTGCTGTCCTTGGGGGGTCCCCAATGCTGTTTATGTGTCCCCAGTGCTGTTTGAGGGTCCCCAATGCTGTCCTTGGGGGGCTTCCCAGTGCTGTCTGGGGGGGAGGGGGGTCCCCAATGCTGCTCAGGTGTCCCCAGTGCTGTTTGAGGGTCCCCAGTGCTGTCCTTGGGGGGTCCCCAATGCTGTTTAGGTGTCCCCAGTGCTGCTTGAGGGTCCCCAGTGCTGTACATGGGGGGGATCCCCAGTGCTACCCTTGGGGGGGGTCCCCAGTGCTGTCCTTGGGGGGTCCCCAATGCTGTTTATGTGTCCCCAGTGCTGTTTGAGGGTCCCCAGTGCTGTCCTTGGGGGGCTTCCCAGTGCTGTCTGGGGGGGAGGGGGGTCCCCAATGCTGCTCAGGTGTCCCCAGTGCTGTTTGAGGGTCCCCAGTGCTGTCCTTGGGGGGTCCCCAATGCTGTTTAGGTGTCCCCAGTGCTGTTTGAGGGTCCCCAGTGCTGTCCTTGGGGGGTCCCCAATGCTGCTCAGGTGTCCCCAGTGCTGTCCTTGCGGGGGTCCCCAGAGTTGTCTGGGGGGGAGGGGGGTCCCCAATGCTGCTCAGGTGTCCCCAGTGCTGTTTGAGGGTCCCCAGTGCTGTCCTTGGAGGGGTCCCCAATGCTGCTCAGGTGTCCCCAATGCTGTTTGAGGGTCCCCAGTGCTGTCCTTGGGGGGTCCCCAATGCTGTTTAGGTGTCCCCAGTGCTGTTTGAGGGTCCCCAGTGCTGTCCTTGGGGGGCTTCCCAGTGCTGTCTGGGGGGGAGGGGGTCCCCAATGCTGCTCAGGTGTCCCCAGTGCTGTTTGAGGGTCCCCAATGCTGTCCCCCAATTCTGCTCAGGTGTCCCTAATCCTGTCCAGATGTCCCCAGTGTTTCTCACGATGTCCCCAATGCTTCTCAGATGTCCCCAGCCCTGTGCACGTGTCCCCAATGCTGCTGAGTGTCCCCAATGCTGCTGAGTGTCCCCAATGCTGCTCAGGTGTCCCCAATGCTGCTGGGTGTCCCCAATGCTGCTGAGTGTCCCCAATGCTGCTGGGTGTCCCCAGTGCTGCTGGGTGACCCCAATGCTGCTGGGTGTCCCCAATGCTGCTGGGTGTCCCCAATGCTGCTCAGGTGTCCCCAGTGCTGCTGAGTGTCCCCAATGCTGCTGGGTGACCCCAGTTTTGCCCCTGGGCTCACCCCCTCTCTCTGCAGGCAGCGATGCCCCTGGAGCCCCTGATCTGTGCTGACACAGGCACCCGGTGAGTCCCAGCTCCCCCCAAGGGTCCCCCCCAGATGCCCTGCAGGGACCTCATGTCCCAGCCATGTCACCCCCTGTCCCCTGCCCCGTGTCCCTGCAGGGTGAGCTCCGTGCTTAACCGGGACGTGAAGCAGTTTGGCAAGAAGCACATGTTCGATGGGAGCGAGGAGACTTGCTGGAACTCGGCTGAGGTCCAGGGGAGGGGACAGGGAGGGGGTGGGACAGGAGCTGGCTGCAGGGGAGTGCCCCAGTGACACAGCCCCACTGTCATTCCTGCCCTCAGGGGACGTGCCAGTGGGTCACTCTGCATTTCCCTCGAGCTGTCAAGGTCTCACAGCTCCACATCCAGTTCCAGGGGGGATTTTCCAGCCAGCTGTGCACGCTGGAAGGTGAGGAGCTGCTCTGGGGGGGGTCCCTCTGCCTCTATTTACCTGCACACCCCCCCCCCCCAGCTCTTTGTTGTGGGGACCAGGGGTATCTTTTAGCCATTCCAAACATGCTTGAGGCCATGGGCTGCAGCAGAAGGGGGTGAACAATGAGAACTTGGGGCTTCTCTGGGATGCTTTGGGTGCAAATGGGAACCTGGTCCCTGCACTGAGGCCATGGCAGCTATTGGAGGCTCCAGGAGCACCTGAGCTGCCTCCACTCACCTTCCCAGGCTCCAGAGCAGGTGAAGAACCAGTGAAGCTGCCTGTCCTGTACCCTGAGGACACCAATGCCATGCAGATATCCTTTGCCCAGCTTGGTGGGGGATGGTTTAGAGCTACCTGGGGCTGTGGAGGGGGAGCAGGGGGTGATGGCACTGCTGGGCTTTAACCAACAGCTCTGTGGGTGCTTGTTGGCACTTTGCTGCTGCTGTGGGTACCCAGCAGAGCTGGAGCAGCTCCAGCCATCCCTGGGCATGACCCACTGGGGTGTCTCCCATGGGAACTGCTGTCCCTTGGCCTGGTTTTCTCCTTTATGGGCCCTGCACAGATTCCAAGTGGAGGAGACAGTGCTGGATAAGCTGAAGATCACCTTTGAGAAGAGCACAGACTTCTTTGGGAGGATTGTGGTGTATCACCTGGGGGTGCTGGGGGAGAGGCTCTAAGGGCAGTCTGGGGGGCTGCTCCCCCATTGCCTCCCCAAGGGTGTGTGTGGGGGGTGGAAACCAGGGCAACAAACCCCATCAGTGGGGCCCTGCAGCCCCCAATTGCACCCCCAGGTGCTGAGAGGGGGCTCCATGGGATGGCAGTGATGGAGGGCACCAGTGCAGGCACCCAAGTGCTGGACTTCTGAGCTTTTGGTGGTACACAGCCTGTGGAACCACCCAAATAAATGGTGTCCCCTCTCCTCCTGGCTGTTTCCCCTGTGACTGAGCCCTCCAGGGTTTGCCATGACCATGCTGGAGTGTGGCTTGAGCAAGGAGAGGAGTGTCCCCTCTATGTGCTGTGGGCTCTGGCTCTCTTTTGCCTTTGCCAGCCACTTCTTGGAGCCCTGTGAGGGCCCTGCTGGGCTGTCAGAGTGATGTTTCCTCCAGGGTTTTACTCCTGCCTCTGGATATTTCCCTGGCTGGTTGTGGTGCTGTGTGCAGAGAGGGCTTGGCAAGTTCATGGTAGGAAGATCTGCTCTGCAGAGGGACCAGCAGGGCATTGGGGGTGGTTCAGGCCTTGAGGAGGTTGATTGACCCAGTTTCTCACTGGTGCTGGGATTGGGGTCTGGCAATGGACAGGGCTCCACACAGCTGCTCTAGCATTTACTTCCATCAATGCAATACCTGAGTGCACACAGACATGGAGCAGCCCAGCCTGAGAGGGCAGAAATGCAGCTGAGGAATGCATGTCCCCAGGTGTGAGGCACTGTGGCTGTGCCCCCACTCCAGGAGAGGCAGAGATCCAGCAAGGGCAGGGGGGTCCTGGCACCCTTCACATGCCCCTTGCCCAGGGCATCAGCCCACTGCCCATTTTGGGCTGGCTGGGTGAGGCTGTGGTGGTCCCAGAAGAGAGCAGTGCCTCAGTGCTGCAGCAGTGCAGCATCACTCCAGCTCCTTCCTCTGAAACAGCTTGAGGATGTGATTTTCAATAACCTGTTGGACTAATGGAGGAGAGAGAAGTGAAACCCAGGGGAAGCAAGCCTGGGAGAAGCCAGTACCACCATGGGCAGGGCAGGGCCACCATTTTGCTCCAGGAAACCCCTTTCTCCAGGGGCTTGTCCCCATCTCCCCTGGCCCAGGTCTATCCCCAGCCCAGGTCTGTCCCCAGCCCAGGTCCATCTCTCCTGCCCAGTTCCACCTGAAGCCCCTGCTCTATCTCCCCTGCCCAGCTCCATCTCCAGCCCCTGCTCTATCTCCCCAGCCCCTGCTCCATCTCCCCTGCCCAGCTCAGTCTCCCCTACCCAGCTCCATCTCCAGCCCCTGCTCCATCTCCCCTGCCTGGCTCGATCTCCATCCCCAGCTCTATCTCCCCTGCCCAGCTCAGTCTCCCCTGCCCAGCTCCACCTGAAGCCCCTGCTCCATCTCCCCTGCCCCTGCTCCATCTCCCCAGCCCAGCTCCATCTGAAGCCCCTGCTCCATCTCCCCTGCCCAGCTCCAGCTCCATCTCCAGCCCCAGCTCCACCTGAAGCCCCTGCTCCATCTCCCCTGCCCAACTCCATCTCCATCTGAAGCCCCTGCTCCATCTCCAGCCCCAGCTCCATCTCCCCTGCCCAGCTCCATCTCCCCAGCCCAGCTCCATCTGAAGCCCCTGCTCCATCTCCCCAGCCCAGCCCCATCTGAAGCCCCTGCTCCATCTCCCCTGCCCAGCTCCAGCTCCATCTCCAGCCCCAGCTCCATCTCCCCTGCCCAACTCCATCTCCACCTGAAGCCCCTGCTCTATCTCCCCTGCCCAGCTCCCTCTCCAGCCCCTGCTCTATCTCCCCAGGGCCTGCTCCATCTCCCCTGCCCAGCTCCACTGAAGCCCCTGCTCCATCTCCCCTGCCCAGCTCCATCCCCTGCCCAGCTCTGTTTTGCAGGGGGAGCAAGTGCAACAGAACCCAGCTCGATTTCTCTAGCCCAGTTTCTCTGTGTGGCAGAGTGGTGAGCTGTGGTGGAAGGTGGCAAAAAAAAGCAAGCTGGGAATTGCCTGGAGCCTTTCTGGGGAGAGAACACTTACCTTTCTTGTGTCCCAAAGCAACAGCCAGATCCATGGGGGTGTAACCAGAATCTGCCTCTGTTGTCAGGTCGGCTCCACGAGCTGCAAGCAGGGCACGGGGTGAGGAGACCCCCAGGAAGCCTTCATCCCCCTCTGACTGGTGTGGGGGAGGAAGGGGCTGCTCAGTTTGTCCCCCCAGGCTCTCTCCCTGAGGCAGTTAGCAAGCAGCAGGGATGGGAGGCTGCAGATGTTCCCCATTACCTAGAAGGGCTTCCACACACTTGACGTGGTTCCCACGCACGGCGTAGAGCAGGGGGGTGCCTCCGTTCTGTGGGGAGAGGGAAGGGGCTGTGGCACTGCCAGCCTGGCTCAGGGCTTCTCCCCAACCCACCATCATCCCCTTTCCACCCCCTCCCACTTCCAGGGTGGGAATTGTCTGGCAGAGGAGCTCTAGGCAGGTGTTGCTGTTTGTATCCCAGCATGGTGGGGTGGGAAGGGTCCTGCAGAGCTGCTCCAGCCCCAGCCCCTGCTCAAGCAGCTTCCCCTGGCTCAGGGGCACAGGAACGTGTCCAGCTGGGGTTGGAAACCTCCTGAGAAGGAGCCTCCACACCCTCCCTGGGCAGCCTGGGCCAGGGCTCCCTCACCTCAGCACCAAAGGACTTGCTCCTCCTGTGCCAGGGGCACTGCCTGTGTGCCAGCCTGTGCCTGTTACCCCTTGTCCTGGCACTGGCCACCACACACCAAACACTGGCCCCATCCTCCTGACACCCACCCTGCAGGGATTGATCAGCACTGCTGAGGTGCCCCTGAGCTCAGGCTTCTCTTCTCCAGTTGAACAGCCCCAGGGCTGCAGCCTTTCCTCCTCACACACATATTCCATCCCTCAGCACCTCGGTGGCCCTGCACTGGCCTCTCTCCAGCACTTCCCTGTCCCTCTGCAGCTGGGGAACCCAACTTTTGAATATTCAAGACACCCTGAAGCTCTGAGCCCTGTTTCCTTGCAGCTGGGAACATCCCCAGTGTGAGCAACTGAGGAAACCCACTCACAATCATCACCCAGGTTCCCTTCTCAGAGCTGCCTGAGCCTGGGAAGCACCTCAGAGAGCAACAGCACTACTAAACTCAGCCCACAGCAACATGACCTCGGTGCTGCTTTGTTTCCCAAGCAGCTGTGCAGAGCCCTCCCCTGCTCTGGCACTCACCCAGTCATAGCTGTTGATGTCCACGTTCCTCTCCAGCAGCAGGGTGACGATGTCGGTGTAGCCGCCCATACTGGCCAGGGCCAGGGCACTCTCCCTCTCCTTGGCCAGCACATGGGGGTCTGCACCCTGGGAAGGAGCTGAGCTGAGACCTGAGGTGCTCAGCACAACCTGGAGGCACCCAGGGATTGTAAAGCCAGGTCCTGATGCTTCACAGGGATGGCTCAGGTGATCCCAGTGACCTCTCCTTGCCACCACCAGCCATGGCAGGTGGGGACTTAAAAGCCCTTCTCTGGTGTGAGTAAATTGAGCCTGATGGTTCCTGTTACTCAGCCCCTTCTCCCCCATCCCCACACAGCATCCACCATCTCTTCTGATACTCATTGACCTCAAAAACCTCCCTGTTCCCCAAGCCCTGCCAGCCATGGCTCTCTCCTGGACCTCACTCTAGCCTTTACCAGCCTTATCACCTCATTTCTCTGGGCTTCTGGCTGTCTCTCTGGGGATGCATTGCAGTTTTGCTGCTAAGAGAGTAAAAGAGCCAGAGTTTGGCCAGTGGAATGTGGGACTGAGCTTTGGGGAGCAGCTTGATCCAGAGCACAGGAGGATCTGGTTCCTGCTCCCCCCTCCAGCCCTCAGCTGCAAACCCAGCACTGAAGGACGATGCAGCAACGAGCTCATTAACTGCAATGATACCTCAGTGAGCACATTTGCCAGCAGATTACAGGGCCCAAGTGATAAGCTTGGGTCTCAAATTACCAATAAGCAGATATTTAATGACAAGCAGTTATTGCCAGCTGGGAGAGAAGGCTCTGCATGCTCCTGGCTCAGCTCACAGCCCAGCAGGGAGCAGCACCCGACAGCATCTGAACCATCAGCTCTGCAAACGTGGCCCCTTCAGTGCCAGGGGAAAGATGGGCTGAGGTGATAGCAGGGATGGTGCTGGGCAATTTGGTAGCTGCTGGGGATGGAGAGGGGAATGTGCCATGAAGGAGGGGCTGCCTGGCAGAAGCCTCACCCACTGCAGCAGGTGACGGACCGTTTCGATCTCGCCGAAGGCTGCAGCCCAGATCAGTGGGGTGAAACCTCTCTCATCTGGTTTGTTGACCAAGTTCTCTCCTGCACAAACATGGATGAGACAAGAAGGGTAAAGCCTTGTCTGTCCTCCCACTGAGGAGTTGATCAAAGGGCATGCTGTGGCCTGGCAGGGTTCTGTGTGACCAGAGGTGAGAAGCCCAAGGGACACGTACCTTTCCTCAGGTGCTCTTTCAGCTGGCTGAGCTCTCCTTGGGCAGCAAGCTGGTGGATGGACAGTGCTGGGGGACAGAAAGGATTCATCTATCAGCACAAAGACTTTGCTCAGTTCAACACCCAGCATCTGCAGGTGAGTCCCTGCAAGCCTGGGGTGGCTGTGACCAAGACAAGCCTCCAGCTGAGCCCATGGGTGACCAACAGCCCTGTGCTGCAGAGCTGGGACAGCCATGCTGAGCTCTGGGAGCAATGGCAGCACAGGGAGAGCCTGAGACAGCAGCTCTGGGGACACTGAGCATGGCAGCAGGAGATGGAGAAAGGTTCTGCCCCCTCTATACCTCCCATGCACATCCCAGGGGCTCTGCCAGGCCATACTCACTGTCCAGTGTGGCAGGGAGGGCTGAGACCTCGTTGCCTCTCTGCCTGTTGGTCAGAGTGTTTGAGTGCTTCAGGGGGAAACCTGTTCCAGAGAGAGCAGAGAGTCAGGACACATCTCCCCCATGCACAAGGAAGAACTACCCTGACTTGAGGCCAAGAGCTGCATGAAAGCTCAGGTCTCCTGAGCCTTATCTGAAGCTGTTCCCTCCTGTCCCAGGACAAAACAAGTCCTGCAAATAAAGGAAGGATTCCCTTGCAAGTAAAGAGCCTGGAGACTGAGGTTTGCCCAGTGCCCAGCAACCAACAGCTGAGCAGGGAAGATAAAACAGCCTGAGCAGCTGCCTAAGGAGAGGCAGGGCCCATCTGAGGCACCATGGGAGGCAGAGATCTGCCCTTAATGGCATCATTGCAAATGATATACTGCAGAGGACAGCCTGGGGGATGCACTTGAGCTCCCCCTCTTGTCTCCAAACCTTGACCCCTCGATGTGTTTTCAACAAGAGGTCTCTAGTTTAATGAGGAAAGGGTTTGGCAGCTCCAGTTGCACTGCATGGAGCTGCAGCAGCCACCTCTGAGTGCTGGCACAGGGTCTGGATTTGGACTTGCCATGTTATGGGAGGGACTAGCAGCAGACCACCAGCCTTTGTGGGATGAGAGACCCAAGTGGCCTCTCTTTCACCTCAGCAACACTCACTGTCAAGGGCTGAGAGCTCTGTGCTCCTCTGCCTGTCCATGGAAGCAGCTGAGGGCTTTGGGACAGCACCTGCTCCACCTACAAAACAAGAGCAAAACAAAGAGTGGCCACTGTGGACCTGAGTTCTGCTTCTTGGGGCATCAGCCTGAGCTCCACACACAACACAGAGACTCCCACAGGCAGCCCAGCCCCAGGGCACTTTGGTTTAGAGGGGGACAGACACTGCAGGACCCTGGGTGTGCCCTGGATCCCACCACCCCAGCACTCACCATGTCCTGGATTCCACCACCCCATCACCCCCAGCATTCACCATGCCCTGGATCCCACCACCCCATCACCCCCAGCACTCACCATGCCCTGGATCCCACCACCCCATCACTCACCATGCCCTGGATCCCACCACCCCCAGCACTCACCATGCCCTGGATCCCACCACCCCCAGCACTCACCATGCCCTGGATCCCATCGCCCCATCACCCCCAGCACTCACCATGCCCTGGATCCCACCACCCCATCACCCCCAGCACTCACCATGCCCTGGATCCCACCGTCCCATCGCCCCCAGCACTCACCATGCCCTGGATCCCACCATCCCATCACCCCCAGCACTCACCATGCCCTGGATCCCACCACCCCATCACCCCCAGCACTCACCATGCCCTGGATCCCACCACCCCCAGCACTCACCATGCCCTGGATCCCACCACCCCATCACCCCCAGCACTCACCATGCCCTGGATCCCACCACCCCATCACTCACCATGCCCTGGATCCCACCACCCCCAGCACTCACCATGCCCTGGATCCCACCACCCCCAGCACTCACCATGCCCTGGATCCCACCACCCCCAGCACTCACCATGCCCTGGATCCCATCACCCCATCACCCCCAGCACTCACCATGCCCTGGATCCCATCACCCCATCACCCCCAGCACTCACCATGCCCTGGATCCCACCACCCCATCACCCCCAGCACTCACCATGCCCTGGATCCCATCACCCCATCACCCCCAGCACTCACCATGCCCTGGATCCCATCACCCCATCACCCCCAGCACTCACCATGCCCTGGATCCCACCACCCCATCACCCCCAGCACTCACCATGCCCTGGATCCCATCACCCCATCACCCCCAGCACTCACCATGCCCTGGATCCCATCACCCCATCACCCCCAGCACTCACCATGCCCTGGATCCCACCACCCCATCACCCCCAGCACTCACCATGCCCTGGATCCCACCACCCCATCACCCCCAGCACTTACCATGCCCACAGTCCCAGGCTGGCTGCAGATGCCCTGGCTGGGCACCGCTGGCATCCATGTCCCTGGTCCCAGGCAGCTCCTCTGTGCCTGCTGCTGCCTTTTGACCCTTTTTGGGGAGCTCCAGGGTATCCCCTTTATTCGAGGGGGTCCCCACCAGCCTGGCTGCTCCTTCACCTTCCATGGGGCAGCTGCCACACAACAGCACACGAGGAAGAGCCAGAAAGTGGGGGGTTAAGGGGGAGGGGGGAGATGCCAGCTCCTTGAGCTTCAAACCACCAACCCCCTCCCGTGCCCTCGATGCAGTTTGAGATCCAGCTCGCCCCGTCTATCCCCATCACCAGGGACCATCCTGAACCTTCCATCCTCACCCAGCTCCAAGGGACACCCCCCAAACTCCTCACCCCCCACCTCCAGCCCCCTCCGTGCCCGGGATGCCCGACGGCACCCAGCTCAGCTCAACCCACCGCCATCCTCCGGCGTGTCCCTCCGTCCGTGGGGCTGGGGAAGGGGCTGCAGGGGCTGCCCGAGGGCAGAACGGGGATGGGGGGTGGGGATGGGGCAGAGCAGCGCCCGCCCCGTCCATTGACGGCACGGAGGAGGGCTGGCTGCCGTTAAAGCGACAGTCCCTTCCATGCCAGGAGCAGAAGCACCCAGCTCCGAGGCTGTGTCTAGGAGGGTTTGGGATGGTTTTTGGCAGCGGGGAGTGCAGGGGGGTATTGCTCCAGCTGAGGAGCATCCCCTGCAGAGCTGCTGCTCCCCATCTCATGCATTTGTGTTGCATTTCCCAGATGGCAACATGCCGTGTGCTGGGGCTCAGGGAATTGTTTTGCATGCAGCTGCTTTCCATAGGGGGGATCTTTGAGCTCATGGCTGCTTGTAGAGCTCTCAGCTTCTTCTCAGGCATCTCCTCAGGGTTCTCTGCACCCCCCCAAGATGCCCCAGGTGGATTCCACTTGACACAAGCCACGTGGCTCGTTTCTTTTTAAGGGTTAATTAGCTTTGGGTGGTTGTGACAGCAAAGCTCAAGGTTCCTCCACTCTCTCACCCACCACAAACCTCCCAAAACAGCCTCGAAATTGGGCCAAAACAAACCCCACAACAAACCCACCCAAAAAGACCAGGCAGGGCTGTCTTTATCTTAACACATAGACCAGTAATGCCCCAGCTGGGGCACCTCCAGCCGGCCCTGGGGGTGCTGGAGGCCCGTGGGGGGGGTGGGATGTGGGGGGTGGGATGTGGGGGGTCGCACAGGACCGATGCGGCTGCGGAACGCTGGTGCCGGGGCGGTGCTGCCCGCCGGAGCCGCTGCGCCGAGGTTTGCGGCCGGGCCGGTGTTGGAGGGCACCGCGGGAAGCGGAAGCGGCGGCGGGGCGGGCCGGGGCGGGCCGGGGCGGGATGGAGGAGCCCGAGATGCAGCTGAAGGTGAAGAAAGGTGGGAGCGGGCTCGGGAGAGAGCGGCGGGGCCGGGGCGAGCGGGGCGCGGCGGGTCTGAGTCGCGACGGGGCGCGGGCACAACGGGGCTGGGTATGGCGGGACCCCCGAGGGGCGGGAAGGGCCCTGCAGAGCTCATCCAGCCCCAGCCCCTGCTCCAGCAGCTGCCCCCGGCTCAGGGGGCACAGGGACGTGTCCAGGGGGGTTGGAAACGTCCTGAGAAGGAGCCTCCACACCCTCCCTGGGCAGCCTGGGCCAGGGCTCCCTCAGCTCAGCACCAAAGGACTTTCTCCTGTGCCAGTGGAACCAGAGAATCACAATGGGGGAGGATTGGAAGGAACCTTTAGAGCTCCTCCAGCCCTAAAGCTGGTTCCTCATGGTCAGGGGGCACAGGAATGTGTCCAGATGGGTTTGGGAACCTCCTAAAGAACCTCCCTGGGCAGCCTGGGCCAGGGCTCCCTCACCTCAGCACCAAAGGACTTGCTCCTCCTGTGCCAGGGGCACTGCCTGTGTGCCAGCCTGTGCCTGTTACCCCTTGTCCTGCCACTGGCCACCACACACCAAACACTGGCCCCAGCCTCCTGACACCCACCCTGCAGGGATTGATCAGCATTGCTGAGATCCCCCTGAGCTCAGCCTTCTCTTCTCCAGACTGAACAGCCCCAGGTCCCACAGCCTTTCCTCACAAGGAAGATGCTCCAGTCCCC
This sequence comes from Colius striatus, assembly GCF_028858725.1. Classification (NCBI taxonomy): domain Eukaryota; kingdom Metazoa; phylum Chordata; class Aves; order Coliiformes; family Coliidae; genus Colius; species Colius striatus. The sequence continues at coordinate 3,514,877 of NC_084783.1, forward strand.
TCAGCATCTTGGTGTCCCTGCACTGGCCTCTCTCCAGCAGTTCCCTGTCCCTCTGCAGCTGGGGAGCCCAGAACTGGCCACAGGACTCCAGCTGAGGCCTCAGCAGGGCAGAGCAGAGGGGGAGCAGAACCTCCCTTGACCTGCTGCCCACACTCTCTTGCTGCCCCCAGGCTGCCATTGGCTCTTGCCCACGAGGCCACGTTGCTGCTCATGGGCAGTTCATTCTCACCCAGCACTCCCAGGTTTCTCTCCTGGAGCTGCTTCCCAGCAGGTCACCCCCAGCCTGTGCTGGTGCTGGGCTTGTTCCTCCCCAGCTGCAGGACTCTGCCCTTGCCCTTGGTGCCCCTCAGCAGGTTCCTCTCTGCCCAACTCTCAGCCTGCCCAGCTCTCACTGACTGGCAGCACAATGAGCCTGAGATGAGATGAATCCATGTGACTGATACAGAGCAGGAGCCTCCAGCCCAGGAGATCCCAGTTCTCCCCAGTAGCCACAACACAGCAGCACTGGGAGCTGCCACCACTCACCTCCTGCCCCTCCAAATGGGTGAGAAAGGGCCCAGTGATGGGCATAACCCACATGGTCCTTAGAGCAGAACAAACAGAGCTTGTAGGGGACTGTGGAGGTGGTGACATCCCAGGCTGCTCTGTCTGTGCTGGAGCCCAACTCAGCCCCAGCTGCAGGTGCCCTTGTGAGGAGAGTGGAAGTGGCTGTGTAGTGGGATTTTGCCCTCATAGAATTAGAGAGTCCTTTCAGTTGGAAAAGCCCTTGAAGCTACTGCAGTCCCAGCCCTCCCCTCACCCTGCCCAGCCCAGCACTGACCCACAGCCCTCAGCACCTCAGCTCCAGGGCTTTGGGATTCCTCCAGGGCTGGGCACTCCCCCAGCTCCCTGGGCAGCCTGGCACAGGGGCTGACACCCCTCTCAGGGAAACAGTTCTGCCTCAGCTCCAGCCTCAACCTCCCCTGGGGCAACTCCAGCCCATTTCCTCTTGTCCCATCCCTGTCTTCTGCAGGTACAGCACAGCAAGACCTTCCCAGCTCTGTGTGGAAGTTTGCACAAGCATCTTGGAATCAGAGACTCACTTGGGTTGGGAAAGACCTTGAAGGTCATTAAATCCCAGCCCAGCACTGACCCACAGCCCTCAGCACCTCAGCTCCATGGCTTTGGGGTCCCTCCAGGGCTGGGCACTCCCCCAGCTCCCTGGGCAGCCTGGCACAGGGGCTCACACCCCTCTCAGGGAAACAGTTCTGCCTCAGCTCCAGCCTCAACCTCCCCTGGGGCACCTTGAGGCCGTTTCCCCTTGTCCTGTCTATCAGAGCAGAGCCCGACCCCCAGCTCCCTGCAGCCTCCTGTCAGGGAGTGTCAGAGAGTGCTGCTGTCTCCCCTCAGCCTCCTTCAGACTAAACACCCCCTGGTCCCTCAGCTGCTCCCCATCAGATTGTGCCCCAGCCCTTTCCCCAGCTCTGGGCATGCTCCAGCCCCTCAGGGTCTTTCTCAGCATCATGGAATCCTTTGGGTTGGCAAAGCCCCTGAAGCTGCTGCAGTCCCAGCCCTGCCCTCACCCTGCCCAGCCCAGCACTGACCCACAGCCTCAGCACCTCAGCTCCAGGGCTTTGGGATCCCTCCAGGGCTGGGCACTCCCCCAGCTCCCTGGACAGCCTGGCACAGGGGCTCACACCCCTCTCAGGGAAGCAGCCTCAGCTCCACCTTTATGAACAGACCCACGTCAGACACCAGCTGCAGTTCTGCTCCATCCCTGTGTTGGGGACAGAACCAGCTCTCTGAGACACCTTTTCTAACCCCACTATTTGCTCTCTACTTTCCATAACTCCCCTCCCACCTCTCTCTCTCTTCTCTTGGGGCAGTGACAGACAAGTTCACAGAGAGCATGTACGTGTTGGCCAACGAGCCCTCGGTGGCTCTGTTCCGGCTGCAGGAGCACGTGCGCCGCTCCCTCCCCGAGCTGGCTCAGCACAAGGTGAGTCATGGAGCACTTTGAGCCTCCAAAACTATCACCCACCAGGGCACAACATGCTTCTCTGGCCCTCTCACACCTCCCTGGGTGGTGGGGATAAGGGTAGAAGGGAGGGAATGAACCCAAGAGGTGCTGTAGGACCTGCCTGTGGGGCTGAGGGGATGTTGCAGGGAAAGAAACCCACCTTGAGGGTTCAGCCATGGTCCTGTGTGGGTTCCTGTGTGGACACAAAGGGGGAATGAGGAGCCTGTTTTGCAGAGGGAGATGTTAAATCTTATTACCTCTGTGCACACTGCCAGGTTTTTATCTCCTCCATCAAATGAGGAGGGGAAGGGGGAGAGTGAGGGAACAAGTGTGAAGAGCCCACATGAGGCAAAGCAGGATAATGAATTGCATCTCCCAGCTGTGCTCCCACTCCCCTCCCATGCCAGCCTTGTCCTTCTCCCTCTTCTGCCAGTCATGATTCATTAGGAGTGATGGCTCATGAATAGATTACTGCTTCATGTCTATGCTAATGCACTGTCAGGCCCCATTTTTCACCTGTGCTTTCCAGCCCTGCTTTCCAAATTAACCTGGGCTGTGACACTGGATTATTCAATTATTTATTAAGGTTTTCTGTCCATGTGCTGGTGGGTACAGAGAGGAGTGTTGGGGATGTACAGCAGGGGCTGAGACAGCTTTGTAAGGTTATTCCTGAGCTGTCTCTTGCTGTCATCTCATCAAGATTAGTCCCAGTTCCAGGGGATGTGTCCTGAACAAAAGGAAATGGAGCAATTGGGTGACAACTGGAGCAGTTTCCATGGTGGAGGGGTGATGGGGTGAGGGAGGGGCAGCTCTGAGGGCTGCTGGGCAGTGGGGTTGTGCCACACAGGGTCTCTCAAAACCTTTACTCTCTCATTGGCTTGGAATCATTTTGGCTGGCAAAGCCCTTGAAGCTCCTACAGCCCAGCCCTCCCCTCACCCTGCCCAGCCCAGCAGTGACCCACAGCCCTCAGCACCTCAGCTCCAGAGCTTTGGGATCCCTCCAGGGCTGGGCACTCCCCCAGCTCTCTGGGCAGCCTGGCACAGGGGCTCACACCCCTCTCAGGGAAACAGTTCTGCCTCAGCTCCAGTCTCAGCCTCCCCTGGGGCAACTCCAGCCCATTTCCTCTTGTCCTGTCATTCATTATTTAGTAGCAGAGACCAACCCCCAGCTCCCTGCAGCCTCCTGTCAGGGAGTGTCAGAGAGTGCTCCTGGCTCCCCTCAGCCTCCTCTTCTCCAGGCTCAACACCCCTGTGAGGGCCCTGCCTGCTCCTCCCTGCTGCTAACCAGTCCCTGGTGGGAACTGGGAGGATTAAACATACCTCAGGCCAGTTCTGTGCTGCCAGGCTGCTGGTGGCTCATGGACAGGTTCTCTCTCCTTGCTTCCACTCTGCTGTTACCTCAGTTTCAGGTGTTGCTGTTTGAACAGGCTTGTCAAGCCTTTGAACCCAGGCAGCCAAACCCCAGGAGGGAGGGATGTGCTCAGGACCCTGACAGGGATGTTCAGTCAGATGGGGATGGGTATTTTGGGTTCCTCTGCCAGATCCCATTGGCTTTGTGGGTAGGGACTGGAGCAGGAGGGTGTCAGCAGGGCTGTGCAGTGAGGGAACACTGTCAGGTTGTAGCTAAGTCAGAGCAAGGGGAAGTGGGGTGGTTTTAACTCTTCAGGACAGAGAAGAAGACAAAGAATTAGCCTGTGTGGATCCAGTCTCAGGTAATTCAGCCTGAAGATAGAGGTGATATATAAAGGAAACAGACTTTGTTGGTGGTTCCCATCTCCAGTGACTCCATCTCTGGCTGATGGAGTTCTCCTCAGCCTCCAGAATTCCCAGGGGGATGAGACCTCTGGCAAAATGGAGAGGGAGAAAAGCTGCTGTAAGGAGAAGGTCACCTCAGTGCCCTGACAGCAACCAACCTATGTGAGTTGATAAATCATCCTGATGCCTTCCTCACTGGCCCAAAGGGACAAGGTGCAGCCTGATGCCAGGCCCTTGCTACTGCCTCCTCACTCTGCAGCTCAGGGGCCTCTCTGGCTTCTGCCTGGTCCTTGAACAACTCCCATCTCCTCCTTCATTCACTTCTGAGCAGCAGGAACACCTCCCTAGTGCTGCTGTGTGGTAATAGCTGGCTTTAGGTCTTAAGCTGCACCCAGAGGCATGTGCTGGGAGTCTGGAGAAGGTTCAGCAGTGAGGAGCTGCAGGGAAAGGCTCTTGTTGCTAGGTAAGGACAGGAAAATGCTGGGAAGGCTGGGAAGAGCCATCCCTGGCTCCCATGCAGGGAAACCTTGACTTGAGCAAGGCTTTTCTCCCCTGACATCATCAGGAAGCTGAGGCAGTGTGGGATAAGTGGATGGTGAGGTGGATGGAGAACTGAATGACAGAGCCCAGAGGGTGGGATCAATGGCACAGAGTCCAGTGTGAGGCCTGTGGCCAGTGGGGTTCCACAGGGATGGGTTCTGGGGCCAGTCTGGTTCAACATCTTCATCAACCACCTGGGTGAGGGCACAGAGGGACCCTCAATGAGCTCCCTGCTGGCACTAAACTGGTAGAACTGGCTGATTCACCAGAGCCTGAGCTGCCAGTGAGTGAGCTGTGGGCAGGCTGAGAGTTGGGCACAGAGGAACCTGCTGAGGGGCACCAAGGGCAAGGGCAGAGTCCTGCAGCTGGGGAGGAACAAGCCCAGCACCAGCCCAGGCTGGGGGTGACCTGCTGGGGAGCAGCTCCAGGAGAGAGACCTGGCAGTGCTGGGTGAGAATGAACTGCCCATGAGCAGCAACGTGGCCTCGTGGGCAAGAGCCCAATGGCAGCCTGGGGGCAGCAAGAGAGTGTGGGCAGCAGGTCAAGGGAGGTTCTGCTGCCCCTCTGCTCTGCCCTGGGGAGGCCTCACCTGGAGTCCTGTGGCCAGTTCTGGGCTCCCCAGCTGCAGAGGGACAGGGAACTGCTGGAGAGAGGCCAGTGCAGGGACACCAAGATGCTGAGGGGACTGGAGCATCTTCCTTGTGAGGAAAGGCTGTGGGACCTGGGGCTGTTCAGTCTGGAGGAGACTGAGGGGGGAGCTCATTAATATTGACCAATATCTAACTGGTGGGTGTCAGGAGGCTGAGGCAGCACTTGTTTCTGTTGTACCCAGTGGCAGGACAAGGGATGATGGGATGAAGCTGCAACACAAACAGTTCCATTGAAACATAAGGAAGAACTATGTCAGTGTTTGAGTGAGGGAGCCCTGGCCCAGGCTGCCCAGGGAGAGTGTGGAGGCTCCTTCCTTGGAGCTCTTCAAAACCCACCTGGACACGTTCCTGTGTGACCTGATCTAGGTGGGAGCTGCTTCTGCAGGGGGGTTGGGCTGGATGAGCTCTAAAGGTCCCTTCCCACACCCACCATGCTGTGACTCTGTGGTGCTCAGAAGCAGCAGGACCATGGGCTGTGACACATCCAACTGAGCCAGTGCCATGGCAGAGTCTAAATGACTGTTAAAGTTTGTCTGGCACCTCTAGAGAGAGCAAGGAGAGGAGCTGCAGGAGGGTTTCTGTGTCTTTTGCAGCTGCTCCCACACACAAAGTGTGTTCCCAGCTACAGCCACAGCCACATGAAGCAGCATGAGGCTGTCTCTGTGGGGCTGTGAGTCCTGGCTCCAGGGGCCCTCTCCTGCAGAGCACAGCCTGCAGCAGGGCAGGCAGGGGCTTGTTCCTCTTTGGAGTTCAAAGCTATTTGGCCAAACATACTTCTGCTGATGCTTTGAGCAGCAGAAGGGCCTTTGGATCCTCTCCAAGCTCCTGCCTGACCTCCCTCACTCACAGAAAGAAGCCCTTGGATTTCTTCTGGCTTGTAACTAGACCCAGCAGCATAGTCTGAGGAAATAGCTCCCAGGAGGACACAAACCCAAGCTCAAACTGCTTTTGAAACAGTTCCCTATTGAGCTGCCTCTGAATTGAGCTGAGCTTTCATCAGGGTCTGTGTGTGTGTTGGGTTTTCCCTTCCCTTGGAGCTGCAGAGTACTGAGATGTCCCACACCAGGACTGGCTTGATGGAGGGATGCTCTTTCCAGCTCCCCAAAGGCAAAGCAGGTGCTGGGTGATGTCAGAGCTTCAGAGCAGAGGAGAACACAGGGCTGCTTCCAGCTGTGGAAGTGTTTCAGAACAGCAGATCCAATGAAATAAGAAGTTTCAGTGCTGTGAAGGAGATTGTTGCCTGGTTTTACATGAAGGACTAAGGACTGGACTGTGTTAGTTCAGATCCTGGCTGTTTGCTGGGCCAGGCAGCCTGAGAGAGCTTTACATAAACCAGAACTCCCTGCCAGGAGGCTGCAGGGAGCTGGGGGTCAGGCTCTGCTCCCCAGTAACAAGTGACAGGACAAGAAATGGGCTCAAGCTGCCCCAGGGGTGGTTGAGCTTGGAGCTGAGGCAGAACTGTTTCCCTGAGAGGGGTGTCAGCCCTGTGCCAGGCTGCCCAGGGAGCTGGGGGAGTGCCCAGCCCTGGAGGGATCCCAAAGCCCTGGAGCTGAGGTGCTGAGGGCTGTGGGTCAGTGCTGGGCTGGGCAGGGTGAGGGCAGGGCTGGGACTGCAGCAGCTTCAGGGGCTTTGCCAACCAAAACAATCCCATGACTCTGATTCTTCTCTTTCAGTCTGACATGCAGAGCTGGGAGGAGCAGAGCCAAGGAGCCATCTACACTGTGGAGTATGCCTGCAGGTACCAGAGCTCCCCCTGGGCTGAAGGGCTGCACCCACAGGCAGAGCTGGTGTGCTAAAAGCAGCACAGGAGCCTCCTGTGCTCCCCTGAGCCTCCCTGGTGTGAACTGAGGCAGTGGGTTGGAGGTGAGAAGGGACCAGGCAGAGCTTTCCCAACTGTTAATCCACTCACCAGCTGGAAAGGGTGTGAAGATGGGGCAGTGCCCAGCCCTGGAGGGATCCCAAAGCTGTGGGGCTGAGGTGCTGAGGGCTGTGGGTCAGTGCTGGGCTGGGCAGGGTGAGGGCAGGGCTGGGACTGCAGCAGCTTCAGGGGCTTTGCCAACCCAACCAATTGTCTGATTCTAAGATGCATCAGGTTGAGATTCTTACAACAGCTCTCTGTGAGGGGATGTGAACTCTAAACCCACAATACCTCTGGAAAACCTCATCAGCCTCCTCTCAACCCTCTTCTTTTCCTCCTTTCAGTGCCATAAAGAACATGACTGACAGCAGTGTGTACTTCAAGAGCATTGACAGCCTTCTCAGACAGGCCATAGCCATGAAGGATCAGCTGAACACTGCCCAGGGCCACAGGTACTGGGGGAGGTGACCCTGGGCTCATCCCAGGGAGGTTCTGGTGACATGACACACAGCTCTGGGCAAACATCTCAGCAGGTTGTCAAACAGCCCAAGCAGTTGTCTCAGAAAGGTGACTCTGGGCTGTGACTGGAGCCTCCCAATGATCTTCTGCCTTTGTTTCCTGGGGAGCAAATGATGTGGTTTGACAGAAGGGGAACTGGGAAAGAATTTCTTTCCTTATTGCAAGAGGTTTGGTTGTGTAAGACAGGAAATCAAAAGGTGTTTGGGGTGAGCTGCTGCTCCTCAGGTGGAGCAGGTGAGGGGCTGCATCTGGAGCTGTTCATCTGCTGCTGTTCCCTGTTATCTGTGTGGTTCTTTTTGGGGGCAAAGCCCTCCAGAGCTAAGCAGCAGCACAACAGTGACCTCCTCTAGTTGGTCCTGCTCTGGCAGAGGGGTTGCACTGGGTGATCTCTTGAGGTCTCTTCCAACCCTTAAGGTTCTGTGCTTCTGTAGGTTTGCAGTTGAACAACAGCTGCTGAAACACCTTGCAGCAGGTTGGCTGAGTCCAGTGTGCTTTGTCTCATGAGAAAGGGTGTTGGGTATTGGAGTCTGGCTGGGGAGCAGTGAGAGAATTCCCAAGTGCCCATCCTTGCTAAAACCAGCACAGTGAACACTGAGCCTCTGTCTTTGCAGAAAGCCTCTGCCTCAGGTTCTGTGTTTGCCCAGTTGCCCACGTGGAAGGGTCACACTGTGCAGCCCACAGCAGCTTTGGTGAGGCTTGGAAGGGACCTTTAAAGGTCATCTAAGTCCAACCCCACTGACACAGCAGGTCACACAGGAACACATCCAGGTGAGTTTGGGAACCCCCACAGCCTCCCTGGGCAGCCTGGGCCAGGGCTCCCTCACTCAAACACTGAAGAAGCTTTTCCTTAAGTTGAAGTGGAACTGTTTGTGTTCCAGCTTTTGTCTCTCACTCCTTGTCCTGTCACTGGACACTAAAGGAAAGGTGTTGCTGCATCCCCTTGCTATCCACCTTTTAAATACCTGTAAGTGTTAATGAGGTGCCCCTGAGCTCAGCCAGGCTCAGCAGCCCCAGGGCTGCAGCCTTTCCTCCTCACACACATGTTCCATCCCCTCAGCATCTTGGTGGCCCTGCACTGGCCTCTCTCCAGCAGTTCCCTGTCTCTCTGCAACTGAGGAGCTCAGAACTGGCCACAGGACTCCAGCTGAGGCCTCAGCAGGGCAGAGCAGAGGGGGAGCACAACCTCCCTGGCCCTGTTGCCCACACTCTCCTTGCTGCCCCCAGGCTGCCATTGGCTCTTGCCCATGAGGCCATGTTGCTGCTCAGGGTCAGTTTATTCTCACCCAGCACTCCTGATTCATGGTGGTTGGCTGCAAAGATCATCTCCCTTCCCATGGGGGCTGCTGTGAGCTGCCCCCTGCCCTGCAGCACCCTGAAAGCTGTTGCTTGTCTAAGCTGCTCTGCTCCAAGCATTGAGGTTTTCCTTGAGGGAAGCCCCTTTGGTTCTTCCCATCCTTCCAGCTGCTGCTCTCCTGCCTGTCTCCTCAATGCCACTGTCTCTTTCTTTTCCCAGCACTGTTGCTCCACAAGCCAAGAATCCTTCAGCCAGTTCCTGACTGCAGACCAGACTGACCCATCCTCTGCCACCTTCCCCAGCCCAGCTCTCCATTCTCCAGCCATGGGGAGGAGTGAAAAACCACCTGCTCCATCTGTGAAGCTGCACCCAAGCCTCTGCCCACCTCTCCCATCCCAGTGAAGGTGCTGAGCAGGGAAATCCTGCCACTGAGGTCAGGTCTACCTTTGGGGAGTGCTTTGGGGAACCCTTCCCACAGCACTTTGCAGGATGGGGGTGGATCTGCATTTGTCCTTTCCACTTCTCCTCCATGGCACACTGCTGCAGGGTTGGTTTTCCTCTCTACCTCTTGGCCACAGAAATAGCTCAGAAAAGAAAACTGGGTCTTGCTTTCAATGTTTCTGTGTGCAAATGTGATGTAGGCACACTCCAGCTTTGTGCAGGAGGCATTGTGCAAGGAGAGGTTTTCATCTGTGTGCCAAGGAGTTGGGTTTAGTGAGAACAATAATAAAGAGAAGGAGAAAACCACAACAAGAAAGTTCTAAAAGCTCCCCTTGTTGTTTGCTTCAGGCTGGGGGAGGGGGGTCATGGAACCTCCTGTGTGTTTCAAAGGCCATGGAGCAAAACCAAGACATAGAGAGTTGGAGTCATTCAAATGAAGGAAGAAACTGTCCTGTTCTGCAGAAACCCCAACCAAAAAGGACTTTCTTCAGCCCCTGTTAGCAGTGGGACAGGGAGCTGAACACAGAGCTCTGGAGGGCACTTTGAAAAGCAGCTTCAGGGTTCATCTCTCCTGGAAGCAACAGTTGTGTTCTGCTGGAGGATTTACTGAGGATGCAGAGACCAAAGAGATGGGGTTGTGCTGGGGAAAGCAGGTGTGTGCTGGGATAACACAGGGGAGAGGGTCAGTGGCTTCCCTTCACTCCCCAAAGTGCTTTGCTGGTTGTTGGATGATAAGGAATTGGGAGAGGAACTGAGCTTGTGGCTGCTCTGGGCCTGGGCAGAGCTGGCAGAGTAAAGGAGCAAGGTGTGTGGAGCAAGGTGTGTGGAGCAAGGTGTGTTCCTGGCTGTGTTCCACAGAAACACCCCACTGCCTTCAGTCCTTGTGCCACTGCACACCCTGTCCCAGCCCTCTGCCTCCACCATCAGCACTGGGGGCACTCAGGTGATGCTCAGAGAGGTCCCACCACCCCTGAGCAAAGCCAAGGCTTGAGCTGCTCCAGCACAAACCCTTCCCTGCTGAGGGCTGCTGAAAGCCCTGCTCAGGCTGCAGTGCTCTGCCCAGGGCAGGGGGGTGCTGGTGCCCTCACAGCAGGCTCTGCCACCCCTCACCCACCCTCTGCACCTTGGTGCCATCTCTCTTGCTCCTCCATCACCTCCTGGGTTTCTTACACCTGCCAGGTTGGTTGGTGCAGTGCTGGCTCCAGGGGATGGAGGAGGAAAGGAGGGGCAGGAGGCAGAGCAACGAGCTGGGGTGTGCTGGAGTTAGATCTGTTGACAGAGCAGCTTCACTCACTGCTTCTCCCCCATGTGTTCCCCTTCCTTTGCTGCAGCTGTGGGGGTCACCACTGCCAGCCTGGCCTTTGGTTGCAGGGTGACACATGCCAGGAGGGGCTGTGAGTTTGGGGCAAGTGGCCAAGTGGCTTTTGGCTGCTAGCAGAGGCGGCACCTCCTCAGTGAAAGAAGCAAAGAGCATCAGGCAGCAGCTGCACAGAGCCCTGGGTAGGAGGGAGGGAAAAGCAGCTCTGCTGACATAGAACCTAGACTGAGCTTTAAACAGAGATGCAAATCTTGGCCCTGCTGCCTGCAGCTCCCTGGGGATGAGATGAGATGAGATGAGTGGTGCCACTTGCCCTCACACCAGAGTGGAGTCCTTGGCCGTGGCTCCGGGTTTACGGGACAGCACGTTCCTCATCTCCCTGGTGACACCTTGCCAGGGCTCAGCCTGTGCCTGCAGCAGCCCTGGCTCTGCCCACAGTGTCCTGTGTCTCCTGGGCACATTGTAACTCTCCTTCTCAGAGCACAGCCCTGGGCTACCTGAGGAGGTGAGCTTGCTGCTGGCTGGAGAACCCAGCTGGGATTTCTGCTCCAGGAAAGGAGGGAAAGAGAATTCCCTGTGGATCTCAGGCCTGGGGCGAGGAGCAGCTTCATTCTTGTTGTTCAGGTCACTGGTGGAGGATTGGCCTTGCTGGGCTGAGTCATTCTCATACAGGGTGTGAGAGGCCCTGGAGCAGGAGCGCTGTGAGGCCCGGCCAGCACGGAGCAGGGCGTGTGTCACCGTCAGCACCAGCACCACGATGCCAGAGAAGAGGATGCAGGCACTGGCAATGGCAGCCTCCAGCTCAAACAGCAGCAGCATGTAAATGGCCAGAGCTGGAAGGAGAGCACAGAACAGAATCATAGAGTCACAGCATGCTGGGGGTTGGAGGGACCTGCAGAGCTCATCCAGTGCAACCCCCAGCTGAAGCAGCTCCCACCTAGATCAGGTCACACAGGGATGTGTCCAGGTGGGGTTGGAAACCTCCTGAGAAGGAGCCTCCACACCCTCCCTGGGCAGCCTGGGCCAGGGCTCCCTCACCTCAGCACCAAAGGACTTGCTCCTCCTGTGCCAGGGGCACTGCCTGTGTGCCAGCCTGTGCCTGTTACCCCTTGTCCTGCCACTGGCCACCATTTGTCCTTGTGTTTCAATGGAACTGTTTGTGCTCCAGCTCCACCCCATCACCCCTTGTCCTGGCACTGGGTACAACACAAACAAGTGCTGCCCCAACCTCCTGACACCCACCAGTGAGATATTGGTCATGAGCTCCCCCCTCAGTCTCCTCTTCTCCAGACTGAACAGCCCCAGGTCCCACAGCCTTTCCTCACAAGGAAGATGCTCCAGTCCCCTCAGCATCTTGGTGTCCCTGCACTGGCCTCTCTCCAGCAGTTCCCTGTCCCTCTGGAGCTGGGGAGCCCAGAACTGGCCACAGGACTCCAGATGAGGCCTCCCCAGGGCAGAGCAGAGGGGGAGCAGAACCTCCCTGGCCCTGCTGCCCACACTCTTGCTGCCCCCAGGCTGCCATTGGCTCTTGCCCATGAGGCCACGTTGCTGCTCATGGGCAGTTGATTCTCACCCAGCACTCCCAGGTCTCTCTCCTGCAGCTGCTCCCCAGCAGGTCACCCCCAGCCTGTGCTGGTGCTGGGCTTGTTCCTCCCCAGCTGCAGGACTCTGCACCTAAAGGGTGGGTGGTGAGAGTTTGGGGCTAGCTTTTGTTGTGGGGTGCCCAATGCCAGGACAAGGGGTAACAGGCACAGGCTGGCACACAAAAAGTTCCCCTTAAACACAAGGAGAAGCCTCTTTGGTGCTGAGGTGAGGGAGCCCTGGCCCAGGCTGCCCAGGGAGGTTCTTTAGGAGGTTCTCAAACCCATCTGGACACATTCCTGTGCCTCCTGACCATGAGGAACCAGCTTTAGGGCTGGATGATCTTCCAGTCCTCCTCACTGTGTGATTCTCTGGTTCCACTGGCACAGGAGGAGCAAGTCCTTTGGTGCTGAGCTGAGGGAGCCCTGGCCCAGGCTGCCCAGGGAGGGTGTGGAGGCTCCTTCTCAGGAGGTTCCCAACCCCCCCTGGAAACATTCCTGTGCCCCCTGAGCCAGGGGAAGCTGCTTAAGCAGAGGTTTTGGCTGGATGAGCTCTGCAGAGCCCTTCCCACCCCCACCATCCTCTGTTCTTGAGAAAGCAGAAGGACTAAAATGATGCATTAGAGCTGCACAGCTCAGTCCAGAGGAGCCCTCCTGAGAGCTGGGCACCCAAAACAGAAAGCACTGCTCTCTGGGAATGAGGTGGCATTTGCAAATCAAAGCCACTGCTCAAGTAGAAACTCAGCAGCTCACATGCACTCAGCAAGCAGTGCAGGAAGGTTGGGCTGAGGCTGAGAGGGACTGTGCTGCTGGGAAACACACACTTGCCTGTGAGGTAGAGCGAGAGCCCGCAGCAGAAGAAGCCGACGGCGGCGTGACGAACCGTCCTGCTGTCCAGCAGGAACCAGTCTGCCCTGCAAAAAACACACCTCTGGCTGGTCCCCCTGGCCCTGCTGCTCTGAGCCCTGCCTGAGAAACTGAAATGGTGGGTTTTGCCTTGAGAAGAGAGGTTCAGAGGTGGGTTGTGAGCGTCAGGGCTGATGCTGAACATGGGTTCCCCCACCAGGCTGCTGCTGGGCTGCACAGCTCTGGGCCGTGTGCTGCCTGCTCTGGGACAGGGGATGTTGAGCTGTGCTTCAGACAGCAGCTGGGGAGAAGCTCAGGGGAGAGAGAGAGAAATGGCTGGAGGCTTTTTGCAGGTGATTTGCCTCCTTCAAGCAAGCAAGGAGCAAGACTGAGGCTTGTGGAGCTCATCTCCCCCTCCAAGCAAGAGCAAGTGAAGTGCTGGTGCACTGAATGAAAGGCCAAGTTCTCTCTTCACCTCTGGGACTGGATTTCAGTGCTGAGCTCACATTGCAAGCCTTTTGTCTGGAAGAGGCTTGGTACTTGAATTGTGTTTAAACCACATGAAAAGACCAACTCCTTTCCAGTGGGGCCTTTGTTTCCCAGCCAGGACTGACCTTTCCCCCTGCACACCCTCTGCTCAGCTGCCTGACAGCTCTGCTCAGGCATCTTTGGAGCCAAATGGACCTGGCAAAGCTCAGTCCTCACTGAGCTGGGAGGCTGCTGTCACCAGAGGAAGCCTCTGCTAATTGGGACAGTGGAATGTGGTCGTCACAGACACAGCACAAGTGTGTCCAGGGTGGAGCTTTGGCAGACTGGGTGCCAGGCCACTTGGAGGGCTTGGCAATGGGAGTGCTGGGAGAGACACTGCCAGGGTTGCCATGCTGGCAAGTCACAAACAGCCCCTCAAAACAACCAGTGGTGCACAGGGCATGGCTGCTCCTGCTGGCCACCTCCAGAAATCCCCAGGAGCTGTCTGCAAACACACACTGGCTTCCAAAGAGCTGACAACCTGGCAGGACCAGCCCTCCCGTGGCTCCTCTGCAACACCAGCTCCTTGCACCCCACGGGGTGAATTCAGCAGCCAAGGATGCTGTGCCCTGACCTCCCCCCAACCACTGCCTGGCTCCTTCCCCTGCTCCCGGGCTTCTTGTAGCCCCTGGGCTGTTGCCACCCAGGCAGGGAGCCGTTAACAGAGCCTGGACTCGCTCCCGGGGAAGAGCAGCCGCTTTGTTTCATTAATTACCTGAGTCGGAGGCGGGGATTAGTGGGGAGGAGAAAGACTTTGTTTGGAGCTGGCTGGGGCTATTGAGCGCGGAGCTGAGAAGCGAGGAGGTAATTCAGTGTGACAGGCACAACGTGGGAAAGGTCCCTGAGACGTGAGCGGGTCCCCTAATGAAACAGGGACCCGATGGAGCCCGGGGCAGCGCGGCCACGGGGACACCACGGCTCTCGGTGTCCCACGTCGCTGGGGACAGGGGTTGAGTTCCCTGAGTCCCGGGAAACTGCCCCGGGAGCAGTTCCCTGAGTCCCGGGAAACTGCCCCTTTTCCTCCCAGCCGCGAGGGTTGGCAGCTGGGGAAACTGAGGCACGGCCAGACTGAGCGTTCTGCTTGAGATCCCAGGCAGAGAGATGCCGGGACGGGGACTCCCAACCCTCCCAGTGCCTCGGATCGGCTGCAGCGGAGCCACGAGCAGCCTCTCGCTTCGCTGGGGCTCTGGAGCAGAGCACACAGGGATGCTTGAAACGCCAAATGCTTGGGATGAGCTTCCCTGCCCTGTGCTGGGGGGAGTCTGGGCAGGGAAAGGGGGGTCTGGGCAGGGAAAAGGGGGTCTGGGCAGGGAAAGGGGGGTCTGGGCAGGGAAAGGGGGGTCTGGGCAGGGAAAAGGGGGGTCTGTGCAGGGAAAAAGGGGTCTGTGCAGGGAAAGGGGGGTCTGTGCAGGGAAAAAGGGGGTCTGGGCAGGGAAAAGGGGGGTCTGGGCAGGGAAAAGGGGGGTCTGGGCAGGGAAAGGGGGGTCTGTGCAAGGAAGGGGGGGGTCTGTGCAGGGAAAAAGGGGTCTGTGCAGGGAAAGGGGGGTCTGGGCAGAAAAAGGGGGGTCTGGGCAGGGAAAAAGGGGGGTCTGGGCAGGGAAAGGGGGGGTCTGTGCAGGGGAAGGGGAGTCTGTGCAGGGAAAAGGGGGTCTGTGCAGGGAAAAAGGGGGTCTGGGCAGAAAAAGGGGGCTCTGCAGGGAAAAAGGGGGTCTGTGCAGGGAAAGGGTGGTCTATGCAGGGAAAGGGGGGTCTGTGCAGGGAAAAGGGGGGTCTGTGCAGGGAAAGGAGGGTCTGTGCAGGGAAAGGGGGGTCTGGGCAGAAAAAGGGGGGTCTGGGCAGGGAAAGGGGGGTCTGGGCAGGGAAAAAGGGGGGTCTGGGCAGGGAAAGGGGGGTCTGGGCAGGGAAAGGGGGGTCTGGGCAGAAAAAGGGGGGTCTGGGCAGGGAAAAAGGGGGGTCTGGGCAGGGAAAGGGGGGGTCTGTGCAGGGGAAGGGGGGTCTGTGCAGGGAAAAGGGGGTCTGGGCAGGGAAAAAGGGGGTCTGGGCAGAAAAAGGGGGCTCTGCAGGGAAAAAGGGGGTCTGTGCAGGGAAAGGGTGGTCTATGCAGGGAAAGGGGGGTCTGTGCAGGGAAAAGGGGGGATCTGTGCAGGGAAAAAGGGGGTCTGTGCAGGGAAAGGGTGGTCTATGCAGGGAAAGGGTGGTCTATGCAGGGAAAGGGGGGTCTGTGCAGGGAAAAGGGGGGTCTGTGCAGGGAAAAGGGGGGATCTGTGCAGGGAAAAAGGGGATCTGTGCAGGGAAAGGAGGGGGGGTCTGTGCAGGGAAAAGGGGGATCTACAGGGAAAAGGGGGGTCTGGGCAGGGAAAAAGGGGGTCTGGGCAGGGAAAAAGGGGGGTCTGGGCAGGGAAAGGGGGGGTCTGTGCAGGGGAAGGGGGGGTCTGTGCAGGGGAAGGGGGTCTGTGCAGGGAAAAGGGGGTCTGTGCAGGGAAAAAGGGGGTCTGGGCAGAAAAAGGGGGCTCTGCAGGGAAAAAGGGGGTCTGTGCAGGGAAAGGGTGGTCTATGCAGGGAAAGGGGGGTCTGTGCAGGGAAAAGGGGGGATCTGTGCAGGGAAAGGAGGGTCTGGGCAGGGAAAGGGGGGTCTGGGCAGGGAAAGGGGGGTCTGTGCAGGGAAAAGGGGGTCTGTGCAGGGAAAGAGGGGGTCTGTGCAGGGAAAAAGGGGGGTCTGGGCGAGAAGGGGGGGTCTGGGCAGAGAAAGGGGGGTCTGTGCAGGGAAAAGGGGGGTCTGGGCAGGGAAAAGGGGGTCTGGGCAGGGAAAAAGGGCTCTGTGCAGGGAAAGGAGGGGGGTCTGGGCAGGGAAAAAGGGGGGTCTGGGCGAGAAGGGGGGGTCTGGGCAGAGAAAGGGGGGTCTGGGCAGAGAAAGGGGGGTCTGTGCAGGGAAAAGGGGGGTCTGGGCAGGGAAAAGGGGGGTCTGTGCAGGGAAAGGAGGGGGCTCTGTGCAGGGAAAGGAGGGGGCTCTGTGCAGGGAAAGAGGGCTCTGTGCAAGAAAGGGGGGGGTCTGTGCAGGGAAAAAGGGGTCTGTGCAGGGAAAGGGAGGTCTGTGCAGGGGAAGGGGGGTCTGGGCAGAAAAAGGGGGGGTCTGTACAGGGAAAAAGGGGATTTGTGCAGGGGAAAAGGGATC
Source organism: Colius striatus (assembly GCF_028858725.1). NCBI lineage: Eukaryota > Metazoa > Chordata > Aves > Coliiformes > Coliidae > Colius > Colius striatus. The sequence continues at coordinate 3,531,377 of NC_084783.1, forward strand.
TGTGCAGGGAAAGGGGGCTCTGTGCTGGGAAAGGAGGGGGGTCTGTGCAGGGAAAAAGGGGATCTGGGCAGAAAAAGGGGGTCTGGGCAGGGAAAGGGGGTCTGGGCAGGGAAAGGGGGTCTGGGCAGGGAAAAAGGGGGATCTGTGCAGGGAAAGGAGGGGGGGTCTGTGCAGGGAAAGGAGGGGGGTCTGTGCAGGGAAAGGAGGCTCTGTGCAGGGAAAAAGGGGGCTCTGTAGGGAAAGGGGGGCTCTGCAGGGAAAGGGGGGCTCTGCAGGGAAAAGGGGGCTCTGCAGGGAAAGGGGGGTCTGGGCAGGGAAAAGGGGGGTCTGTGCAGAGAAGGGGGGGTCTGTGCAGGGAAAAAGGGGGTCTGTGCAGGGAAAGGGGGGTCTGTGCAGGGAAAGGGGGGTCTGTGCAGGGAAAAAGGGGGTCTGGGCAGGGAAAAGGGGGGTCTGGGCAGGGAAAAGGGGGGTCTGGGCAGGGAAAGGGGGGTCTGTGCAAGGAAGGGGGGGGTCTGTGCAGGGAAAAAGGGGTCTGTGCAGGGAAAGGGGGGTCTGGGCAGAAAAAGGGGGGTCTGGGCAGGGAAAAAGGGGGGTCTGGGCAGGGAAAGGGGGGGTCTGTGCAGGGGAAGGGGGGTCTGTGCAGGGAAAAGGGGGTCTGGGCAGGGAAAAGGGGGGTCTGGGCAGGGAAAAGGGGGGTCTGTGCAGGGAAAGGGTGGTCTATGCAGGGAAAGGGGGGTCTGTGCAGGGAAAAGGGGGGATCTGTGCAGGGAAAAGGGGGATCTACAGGGAAAAGGGGGGTCTGGGCAGGGAAAAAGGGGGTCTGGGCAGGGAAAAAGGGGGGGTCTATGCAGGGAAAGGGGGGTCTGTGCAGGGAAAGGAGGGGTCTGTGCAGGGAAAGAGGGGTCTGTGCAGGGAAAGGAGGGGTCTGTGCAGGGAAAGAGGGGGTCTGTGCAGGGAAAAAGGGGGGTCTGGGTGAGAAGGGGGGGTCTGGGCAGAGAAAGGGGGGTCTGTGCAGGGAAAAGGGGGGTCTGGGCAGGGAAAAGGGGGGTCTGTGCAGGGAAAGGGTGGTCTATGCAGGGAAAGGGGGGTCTGTGCAGGGAAAAGGGGGGATCTGTGCAGGGAAAAGGGGGATCTACAGGGAAAAGGGGGGTCTGGGCAGGGAAAAAGGGGGTCTGGGCAGGGAAAAAGGGGGGGTCTATGCAGGGAAAGGGGGGTCTGTGCAGGGAAAGAGGGGGTCTGTGCAGGGAAAGGAGGGGTCTGTGCAGGGAAAGAGGGGTCTGTGCAGGGAAAGGAGGGGTCTGTGCAGGGAAAGAGGGGTCTGTGCAGGGAAAGGAGGGGTCTGTGCAGGGAAAAAGGGGGGTCTGGGCGAGAAGGGGGGGTCTGGGCAGAGAAAGGGGGGTCTGTGCAGGGAAAAGGGGGGTCTGGGCAGGGAAAAGGGGGGTCTGGGCAGGGAAAAAGGGCTCTGTGCAGGGAAAGGAGGGGGCTCTGTGCAGGGAAAGGGGGCTCTGTGCAAGAAAGGGGGCGTCTGTGCAGGGAAAAAGGGGTCTGTGCAGGGAAAGGGGGGTCTGTGCAGGGGAAGGGGGGTCTGGGCAGAAAAGGGGGGGTCTGTACAGGGAAAAAGGGGATTTGTGCAGGGGAAAAGGGATCTGTGCAGGGAAAGGGGGCTCTGTGCTGGGAAAGGAGGGGGGTCTGTGCAGGGAAAAAGGGGGTCTGGGCAGAAAAAGGGGGCTCTGCAGGGAAAAAGGGGGTCTGTGCAGGGAAAGGGGGGGTCTGGGCAGGGAAAGGGGGTCTGGGCAGGGAAAGGGGGTCTGGGCAGGGAAAAAGGGGGATCTGTGCAGGGAAAGGAGGGGGGGTCTGTGCAGGGAAAGGAGGGGGGTCTGTGCAGGGAAAGGAGGCTCTGTGCAGGGAAAAAGGGGGCTCTGTAGGGAAAGGGGGGCTCTGCAGGGAAAGGGGGGCTCTGCAGGGAAAAGGGGGGTCTGTGCAGGGAAAAGGAGGGTCTGTGCAGGGAAAGGGGGGCTCTGGGCAGGGAAAGGAGGGTCTGGGCAGGGAAAAGGGGGCTCTGTGCAGGGAAAAGGGGGGTCTGCAGCCCTCGGTGGTGGTTGCTCCATCCTGCCAGCCCTTGAGGGAGCTGCTGCCATCGGGCACGGGCTGTCCCACGCCCTCCATCCCTCAGCCCGTGCCCCCGATCAGCGCTGCTCCCGTTTCCACACTCGGGCTTTTCAAAGCTGGACCTCTCCCCTTCCAAACTGAGCATTTTACAGCTCAAATGAACGCACCAGTTCCCAGCCAAATTTAGAGCCGGTGGGAAGGAGTTTCCCAGCAGAAACTCAGCTCCTTGAAAGCAAAACATCGTGTTTTGCCGAAGTCTTTTACTGCCCCTTCACTAACGAGCACACCAAAGCAGCAGCTTGGCTCAGAAGATGCTGCCCTTGCTGTTGTGCCTCCAGCCTTCCCGATCTGTGATGAGCCCGAGGCATTGATGAGTTTGTATCTAATTAGGGACAATTGGCCCTAAACTGTTGAAACGTTGTCGTTGCCTTTAAATGAGTTTTGACTTGTTGATGGCAGAGTGGGTTGAACCAGCTCAGCCCAGCTCAGGTCTCCACCAAGGAAGGAGAAGGGAATTGCTTTAAAAAGGGGTTTTCAAGTGTAAATGTGCTGGTAATGATTAAGTCAACACATGTCTGTGGTTAATGAGCCCAGGCCTGCTGCCGTTTTGGTGCTATGGGAGTGGCCTGTGCTATCACCCTGGCGGTGACCTTAAGAGCCTGGGGTGAAGCCCTGGTATTCTGGGCTTTGGGGCCAGGCTCAGCACCTCTGCTCTGGCCCCAGAGCTGAACTGGGCTGAACACATGCTCCTGTGAGCCCAGAGAGAGACCCTGAGGCACACACTGGGATGTTACTGGGGGATTACACACTGTGTGTCAGTGCAGCTGAGTGGATGGGCTGCTGTAAAGTTCCCTGGTTGCTGCAGTCCCTGCACACAGCTACACCCCAAATTTCGGGGCACATTTACAGCCCCACAGGTCATCAGCCAGAGGTCACTCTGCTTCCCAGGCAGGCATTGCAGAGGGGAATGATGTGCTACCCAAGTGCTCAGGAGGTGCCAGCAGCATCATTTGCTGCCTGCAGCCCCTTTTTTGCAAGGGCAGTGACTGGAGGGGGGCAGCAAAGGCCAGCTCTTGGGGTGCAGGAGAAGTCTGCAGGGCTGTACATGAGCCCATGCTGCTGGGCTACCCTGTGCCCCAAACCTTCCCTTCAACTCCCATTTATTCCTGCGTGTCCCCAGCACCTTCCCACCTCTCCCAACCTTCTTCCTCTCCAACACCCTCCTGCCCAAAACCCCTCTGAGCCTCCCCAGCACCCCACAGCATCCCTGGGGCTCCAGGCAACCCCGCTGCCCCCCTTAACCTCCCTCCACCCTCTGCACCCCGCTGCCTCCCGCCTCCCTCTGCACCCCCAAACCCCGCTGCACCCCCCCACCCCCCGGCGACCCCTCGGCTCTCACCGGTCGGGCCCGGGCTGCCCCCGGCACAGCTCGGTGCTGAAGTAGCCGTGGAGGAGGCAGAGCAAGAGGCAGCTCACGTTGAGCACGAGGCAGAGCGCGGCCAGCACGGCCGATACCGGCAGCAACACGGCGGCCGCCGACTCCGGTAAAGCCCCTCGAGCCGGACCGACAACCGGCCCCGGCCGCCCCGACGGGATCTGGAAGATGAGGCTGGAGGCCAGCAGGGCCACGGCGGCGGACAGCGTGCCGAAGAGCAGCAGCACCGTCAGGGCTCGCTGCGGGTAAGAAGCCGGCATGGCACAGCCGCCACCGGCACCGGGAGCCGGGGAAGCTCCGCGCAGCCAAAGCTCCGTGTGCTCGGGATGGGGAACCGGGAACGGGCACCGGAGCTGCGGCCCCAGCGGCTCTGCGTGTCCCGGGGCGGGCCGGTCCTGCCTCTCGGCACGGCCCCTCACCGCAGGGGCTGCAGCTCCCCCGGGCCGGGACCCCCCCGCAGCTCCGCCCCGCGTCCTCCCCCCGACGGGGCCCCGGGAGCCGCTTCGGGGCGGGGGTAGCCTGGAAGGGGAGGGGATGGAGGAAACGGGACTGGAGGACTCCGAGAAGCCCGGTGTGGGCTGGGGATGGACGGACAGAGGGATGGGAGGACCCCGAGAAGCCTGGTGTGGGCTGGGGATGGATGGACAGAGGGATGGGAGGACCCCGAGAAGCCCGGTGTGGGCTGGGGATGGACGGACAGAGGGATGGGAGGACCCCGAGAAGCCTGATGTGGGCTGGGGATGGACGGACAGAGGGATGGGAGGACCCTGAGAAGCCCGGTGTGGGCTGGGGATGGACGGACAGAGGGATGGGAGGACCCCGAGAAGCCCGGTGTGGGCTGGGGATGGACGGACAGAGGGATGGGAGGACCCCGAGAAGCCCGGTGTGGGCTGGGGATGGACGGACAGATGGATGGGAGGACCCCGAGAAGCCTGATGTGGGCTGGGGATGGACGGACAGAGGGATGGGAGGACCCCGAGAAGCCCGGTGTGGGCTGGGGATGGACGGACAGAGGGATGGGAGGACTCTGAGAAGCCTGGTGTGGGCTGGGGATGGACGGACAGAGGGATGGGAGGACCCCGAGAAGCCCGGTGTGGGCTGGGGATGGACGGACAGAGGGATGGGAGGATGGCGGGATGAGCTGCCAGGGGGGTGCTTCCCACTGCTCCCCAAGTTCCCAGGAGCAGTCCCAGCTTTCCCCGTGGGGAAATCCTGGCATCAACCCCGCCGACGTGTAACCCCGGGCTCGGGGTGGAGCGAGTGAGGATGAGGGTGGTGAGGAGTGAATAGCACGGTGGCCTAATCCTGCTTCACCCCGGGGAGAGCAGCCTTCAGCCTCCACCTGCAGTGGGAGCATCCTCGCTGAGCCAGGAGGGAGCACCCAGAATAACCCCAGTCCCACAAGGCTGAGAGAAGACCCCCGAGGGGCTGCCGTGCCCTCAGCCAGCAGCCCTCGGGGCCAGCACCGCTTTGGTGTGTCTTATAAACACCCTGGGAAGCAGAAGCACCTTCTCCTCTGGGATCCATCCCACCGGTGGATCCCCCTTGGGAATCAGGGAGGATCCAAGGAAGATGAATTCAGGAGAATTCCTTCTACAGGCCATCTGTTACCTTGGGAAAAGCCTTTGGAAGCAGCGGGGAAACTGAGGCACAGTTTTCCCCCCCCCCTGGAGCAGACCGTGGGGATGGGACCTTTCCTGACTCATCCCGGGCATCCCTCCAGCTCCGGGCCACGGGCACCGGCTGCGACGCTGCCTCCTCCAGCGCCGGTGTCATCGGGGGCTGGGGCCGTGCCCAGGGCTGGCTCTGGGGTGCCCTTTCCGTCTGGCAGAGGCTGTGCCCGGCCCGGCCCGGCCCCGCGTGGGTGGTTCCCGCTGGCAGCGGCCGGAGCCGAGCGGGACACGGGCTATTTTGAAAGCTGGTGTGTTGGCCTTGGCAGACAGCACGGCTTCGGCTGCCGGCTCCTTTCCAGCCCCGCTCACATTTTTGGCTGGGGAGGGGGGAGGGATGTCAGTCCCTGAGCCCCTGTGGCTGGCATTTCGCCCAAAGTCCCTAAAACAGCTCCCGGGGACGGTGTCTCTGTCTCCCGTGGCTGTGACAGTGCTGGGGCTCACGATGGGCAGCATCCCTCGGGGCGCAGAGCACCGCGGGGCTCAGCACGGGGCACCCGGCAGCTCGGGCTCCCCAAAAAGCCAGGGATTTGGGGGCAGGAAGGGCCTCAAGAGGGAGCTCAAAGCTTTGCAGTTGCCGACCTGGAGCTTGCAGGGAACAGCCAGCCTGGGGACCCCTGACCCGGAGGTGCAGGCAGCCCCTGTGCCCAAAGAAGGGGTTTGGTGGCTACAAGAGGCTCCTAGCCAGGCCAAGGCCTTGGAGGGATGGGGCAGGGAGGTCCCAAACCCCGGCAGGGACATGTGTGTCCCCCTGTGTGTCCCCAAACCCCTGGCAGGGTGTTTGGACATGTCACAGACCCCAGACTCTGTGGCTGCTGAGCCCAATCTGCCAAAGGCTGCTCTGGCAGTGCTCTCACACTTCTGCTCTCCCTCTCACCTCTTCTTCAGGATCAATTAAGATAACAAGCAGGGCTAATTAACAGTCTGCTAATCACACTCTCAAGTCCTCTATAAACCCTAAGCTTTAAAAGCAGCTCTGGAGAAGATGCTGTGTCCTTTCTGCCAGCTCAGCCTGCACCAAAAGCTACATCTAGAGATTCACCATCTCTCCAGCCCCTGTTCCTGACCCCCCTGGGACTGGACCCCTGGCATGGCCAGGGTGGATGGCCACATCTCCTTTGTGGGACTGGCATGGGAGCTGATTTCCAGTGAGCCCTTTGATAACCCTCTTCCCACTTGCTGCTCAGGCAGCACTGCTCATGTAAAGGGAGCTTGGGAATTGCATCAGCTCCCCCTCAGTGCTGTAAACACGGGTGCTCCCTGTGGGAACCCCACGCTGAGCAGCTCCCAGACAACCCTTCCACCTCCTCACTGCAGCTGGAGGGAGCAGGACCCCCTGCACAGCCACTGGCCCCACAGCACCCACCCAGGGAGTGCCCAGCAGATTGTGGGCTTGGGGGAGCTGGGACAGTCAAACCACTGTGGCTTTACCCCCGCAGAGGTCACACAAGGACAGGAGACAAGCGGGGGTGTGAATTTGGCAGTGCCTTCTCCAGGGCTGACTTTGGGGCCAGGTTTGGACTTGAACACGTATCCAGGATCCATCTACATTCCCTGAGCTCAGATTCTGCCTCCCCCTGGGGAAAAGCACTTTCTCAGCCCCACTGCCCCTAAAGCCTCCAGCCAAAACTCCCAGCTCTGCTGTGCTGTTCCCCTCTGTGGAGAAGATGCTGTGTCCTTTCTGCCAGCTCAGCCTGCACCAAAAGCTACATCTAGAGATTCTGTCCATGGGTCTGGCACCGTGTGATGAAGCAGCATCTGCCACCCTTTGCTCTGCAAAGTCCTCTTCAGGTTGTCTTTGAACCACAGGATCCACAACCACCTGCATCCTCTGGTCCTCACTCGAGATTCCCCAGTGCAGAGAAGGTTTCTGAACCCTTCCCTGAGCTGAGAGGGGGGATGGTGCCAGGAAATCCCAGTGTGGACTGTCCTGGGTGTAAACCGGGTGAGAGGGACACAGGAGGGTTGGGGTTTCATAGAATTATAGAGTCATTACGGTCGGAAAACACCTTTAAGATCATCGAATCCAAGCACTCACTGCCAAGCCCATCACTAAACTAATCCATGTCCCTCAGCACCTCACACAAGCCTCTTTGCAATATCTCCCGGGGTGGGGATGCCTCCACCCCCCAGCAGCCTGGGACAGTGTTTAACAACCCTCTCGGTGAAGAAGTTCTTCCCAACCTCCAGCCTAAACCCCTCCCGGTGCAACTTCAGCCCATTTCCTCATGTCGTGTCATTTATTACTGGAGACACCGACCCTCCACCTCACTACAACTCCCTTTTAGGTAGCTTCAAAGAGTGCTCTCAGCCTCCTCTTCTGCAGCCTGAACATCCCCAGCACCCTCAGCCGCTCCCCAGCACCCTCGTGCTCCAACCCAAGCAAGTTTGCAGCAAGCAGGGGTTGCTGTTACTGCAGCAAGTGAGCTGCAGCTCCGGGGGGGTTATGTCACCGCAGCCCCCACGCAGGGTCCCAGGGTGTGGGGTGCTCAGGGTGGCCCCACTCGCGGCGTGGGGACGGGCGAGGGGCAGCGGCACGGGGCAGAGCTCGCTCAGTCAGTCACTTGGGTTATAGAAGCTGCAAAGCGAGGCAGGAGGAGCCCGTCGGCCGGTTCCTTTCGGAGCTGCAAAGCGGCGCCGGGGTTTCGAGCCGCTGTGGGTCCGCTCAGCCCTCGGGGGTGTTGGGGAGCGACACCCCCTCAACTCTGCGGTTGAAGGGGCTTGTCCGGAAACCAACGTGGGGGTCCCGGGGATCTAGGGTGGGCCAGACCCAGAGCCTGGCCCTAAACATGCGCCCAGGACCCTCCATCTCAAGCTGAGTCTGAACCTCCCTGGTGAGGACAGAGCATTCCCCGGGACCCCCAAACTCCACCCCCATCCCAGCCCCCAAATTCCCCCAGCCTTGCCCACTTCCCTTCCAAATCCTCCATCCCAGCCCCCCAAGTCTCTCCGGTTCACCGCCTGCCTCAGCCCCCCGAGTCCCCCCAACCCCAATCCCGCAGCCCCCCGAGTCCCCCCAACCCCAATCCCGCAGCCCCCCGAGTCCCCCCAACCCCAATCCCGCAGCCCCCCGAGTCCCCCCAACCCCAATCCCACAGCCCCCCGATTCCCCCAAACCCCAATCCCGCAGCCCCCCGAGTCCCCCCAACCCCAATCCCGCAGCCCCCCAGCTCGTCCCTTCCCCCCGCCGCAGCCCCCCAATTCCCGGCAGGGGCGGGGTTATGCAAATCAGCCTCACGACAACCACCAATGGCAAGTGAGCTCGGCAAGGTTATGCAAATGTTGGCGGCGGTGTGGGCGGTGCTATGCAAATGTATGGGCGGGAGTATGCAAATGTATGGGCGGGGCTATGCAAATGCGCCCGGCGTGGCGCGGGACGGCGGCGGCAGCGCCCCGGGACCGGGACCGGCAGCGGCACCGGCACCGGCAGCGGCACCGGACAGCGGCGGGGCCCCACCGGGGCCGAGCCGCCTCCGCTTCAGCGCCAGGCACCCGCATCCCAGCCGCCGCGGAGCTGCTGAGGAGGAAGCGCCGCTGTGCAGGTGTGTGGGGATGGGGAGTCCCGGGGAGCAGCGGGGCCGATGCTGCCGGTACCGGGGAGAAATGGGGGATGGGGGGGGGAGTGGCGGCGACGCTGCCTTAACCACATCTCGTGTGCCCCGATGGGATTCCCCTCCGTGGTGGGTGGCTCCACGCATGTCGCCGACCGCCCCGTCGGGGCGCACGGGCCGGGGGAGCGGCGCCGTCCCCGGGAGGTGCCGGTGCGGGCGCTCCGGCGCCCCGCGGGCTGGCCAGGGCGCGGCAGAGCCCCGTCCCCCCGCCCCGCCGTCTAGGGATGGCGGCTATAAAAAGCCTGTGGTTTGTGCCGTGCTCGGGGTGGTTATTTTTACTCGCGTCTGTGCAGGGAGGAACGCCCGGGTTTAACCCAAAAGCGCAGCCTGGATGGCAGCCGCCCTGCCCCGGCCCCTCGGCCGCCTCCTCCCCCAGCCCCGACCGAGCCCGCTGTGCAAAGGGGAAACTGAGGCTGGATGGGTGCCATGGTGCCAGGGCCAGGGCCTGATGTCGGTGTAGCTTTGCTGGGGTGTCACACCACACACAGCCCGGAGCACGTGTGGAATTGTCAGCCAGATCCTTCCCACTCCTCAGTGGGGGGATGTGACCTGACCACGGCTCTGGGCAGCACGTGGCATCTCTGACACATCCCAAGGCACGTGGGCCTCCCTCCATCACCTATCTCCTTGAGGAGAGTGAGGTGAATCCTCTGCCAGAGCCTCCTGCAGCCGATTGCCAGCGAGTCCCAGTCCCCAGGGCTTTACTCTTTTAATGAGAGAAAGTTTCCCAGAGCTGCCAGCTCTGGGTTTGCAGGTAGCAAATGAACGTGGCAGCTGCTGGGTGAGCTGAAAGGCAAGAGACCTGTGCCAGAGGGGCAGTGGGTTGTGTCCTCTCAGGCCATGGATGTCTCTTGGGGCATTGGGTACCAGTTGGGAAGGGAAACGTGGGCGACCTGGCCAGGGGAGCCAAATCCTGGCCCATTTCCATGTCACTGGCTGCCAGCTGGACAGTCACACGTGGCTGATGGAGGAGGGGAGACCTGTGTAGCTCAAAGAGGGGGGGAATTGTGATGCAGATGCAGGCCTCAGGTTTGCTTTAGGATGTCAAACATCCTTGCTTGCCTCCAAGCCTGGGGTACTGCTGATAGCCCAGTGCTGAGCACCAGCCAGGGGAAGGAAAGTGAGTTTGGAAAACTTTGTGTGGTCCAAAGGGCCAGGGGGTCCTGCTGACACCCAGCAGCACAGGGGCTGGACAGTCAGGCATGCCAAGCTGCCATGGGGAGGACCAGAAGGATCTGAGGGGAAATAGTGTAAAACACCTGGATTTTCCCTCTTCTTGACAAGAATGATGGTGAGTTTGTCAGAAGGATACCAAGTTAGCAAGACCTGCAGACTTAATGCCACAGGGATGGGCTGAGGCTGCCCCAGGCAAACCCTCCAGCAGCAAAGGAGCATCATTTCCCATACTGGTGCCCAGCTGCAGCGTGGAGCAGCCCAGCCCCATGGGAACAGTGTGGTTACTCCCTTGGCTGCTGCCAGAGGTGTTACCAACACCTGGGCCCTGGAGGGGGTCTGTATTTCCATCCATCTTCCCAAATGCAAGAGCTGCAGTGTTTTTGGGGGGGCATTTCAATCCTTCCTCCTTCCACACAGTCATTTTTGAACTGAAAAGCCTCCACCCCTGGCCTTGCTCTGCCTGAGGGCACTGGGCTGTGGCAGGACTTTCACTCTGTGTCATCCTGAACAGGACAGAGCCAGGGCCTGATGGCAGCTGGGACCACCTTAGCCCAGCCAAAGCCTGGATCTGGCTCTGGAGGAGTGCAGGGCAATGCCATGGCCAGGCCTTGTGCTGCAATGGGGGTAGATGAATGATTTCCAGTTGCCTCCAGGGACTTTGCTGGGTGCTGGGATGATGCTTGTGAGGTTGATAGAGAAGCCAAATGCCTTGTCCCCAGTGCCCTGACATAGTCTTGATGCTTCAACGGTCCCCAAGCCTCCACAGCACCTTGTCCCCACTGGATTCTCCTTTCCCCTGCTTCCCAGCAGGCTCCTCCTGCCTTCCCCCCTGCCCACACTGCTGTCCCAGCTCTGGTTTATACTGGTTAGTTGTTTAAACAACCTATAAAAAGCAGAAAGGCCCATCAGGCCCCAGCAGAAACCCCAGTCAACTTTGACTTTTCCCTTTGCCAGACTCAGGATGCTGCTGGAACCACGAGGTCTGGGTGCTGCCATCCCCTGGGGCCACATCCCCAGCTGGGACCAGCCCTGCCCAGGGATGGATGCAGCCTGTGGTGATCTCAGCACCATGATGGATGGTCCCTAAACCCCCTTTTCAAGCCCATTGCCCTCCTGGTCCCAGCACCATGTGGCTTGTCCTCCCTTGGGATTTCACTGCTCTTGGCTCAGATTTTCCCCTCCTGGCCAAGCTCCTCATAAAGGATGTGATGGAAACTCTTTCTCCCACTTTAATCATTGTTTTTCTCCAACAAAACACTTTTTGGGAGCTGCTGGATGCTGTCAGCAAATGCTTGCTGCCTGCCCTCTTTCCCCTACCTGTTTCTACCCAGCCACCCTCAGCTTTCACAACCAAATCCCCATAACTGGGTGGAAATGGCCCTTTTCCATGATTTCTACATTCCCAGGGTGCTTGGAGACCTTGAGCTGGGATTATTTGGGGAGCACCTAGATCCCAAACTGGGATTATTTGGGGAGCAGCTGGATCCCAGCAGAGAAGCTGGTCCAGGCACTCCCCAAATAACCTCTCCCCCAGTTTGGTTTTAGGATAAACTCGATGGGTTTAACATTCCCGAGCTGATTCAGGGATGGAGAAGGATGTAAAGGTGTCAAAAGCAGAGCTGGGAGACCCCCAGTACCACACTGAGCATCCTGCAGTGTGCTGAGGCTGCAACACAGGGGAAAACACGATGCTCTCAAGGGGTTCGTTTTGTCTCAGGGCACTAATTAGGAGTCGGGATGGGACGTTTACACGCTCCAGCGTGATGCAAATGACCCCTAAAGGTGTTCAGGATCCGGGGAGTTAATGATAAGGCTCGTTGCAGCCCGGGGGGTCGGGGTGACACCTCGCTGTGGCTGCTGGCAAAGGGATGGTGGGGATGAGAGGTTGTGGCTGGGCTTGGAAGCGAGGAGAGTGCGTGCGAGCGAGCAGAGAGCCTGGGCTAAAGATAAGCGTGAGTGGGAGGGATGGACACCGGCGGGATGCCAGGAGGCACCGGAGCCCGTGCCCAGCGGGATGCCAGGCGGCACGGCAGCCTGTGCCCGGTGCTATGCCAGACGGCACGGGTACCTGTGCCCAGTGGGATGCCAGGCGGCACCGGACCCTTTGCCCAGCGGGATGCCAGGCGGCATGGGAGCCTCTGCCCTGTGCTATGCCAGGAGGCACCGGAGCCTGTGCCCAGCGGGATGCCAGGCGGCACGGGTGCCTGTGCCCGGTGAGATGCCAGGCGGCACGGCAGCCTGTGCCCGGTGGGATGCCAGGCAGCACGGGTGCCTGTGCCCGGTGGGATGCCAGGCGGCACGGGTGCCTGTGACCGTGCCCGGTGGGATGCCAGGCAGCACGGGTGCCTGTGCCCGGTGGGATGCCAGGTGGCACGGGAGCCTCTGCCCGGTGGGATGCCAGGTGGCATGGGTACCTGTGCAAAGTGCTATGCCAGGCAGCACGGGTGCCTGTGCCCGGTGCTATGCCAGGTGGCATGGGTACCTGTGCAAAGTGCTATGCCAGGCAGCACGGGTGCCTGTGCCCGGTGAGATGCCAGGCGACACAGGAGCCTCTGCCCAGTGGGATGCCAGGAGGCACCAGAGCCTCTGCCCGGGACAGCAGCTGCTCTCTGACAGGTTGTGGGGGCTCGGGAGCTTTGCTCGCAGCGGCTGTTGTCGGCCTCTTTGGTAACGGTGATGCTGAAGGATGCATCATCGCTGCAACGGGCCAACGTCGCGAGTCCCCACCGCAGCCACGCTTGTACAAGATGGGACTTTTCGGAGAGATTGTGGGGTTTCCCTGGGGTTAGAAGCTCAACCCCACTCCCTTCTGCTCGGGGAGCCCCAGTCATGAGCCCTCTCTGGACACTGCGAGCCAGGGCTAGAGAGGATTCACACACCCCGTCGTGCCCGTCCCCGCCGGCTGCAGCAACCGCCTGCAGCCAGAACGCTGCTCATCGCCTCATCCCCCGCTGCAGCACTTAAACCCGGAGTGAAAGTCCTCCCTCCCCTCCCAGCCCTTAATACCTGTCCGAAGGGACCCGAGCGCCGGAGCTGTGCCGCGCTGCAGGAGCCGAGGCAACGGGAGCCTCGGAGGCTGCGAGCGGTACCGCTCCCGGACACCAGCCCTGCCCTGGCCGGTCAAACCTCGGCCGTGGCCCCATCGGGGGGCTGCCCGTGTCCCCGAGGGTCCCACGCGGCCGCGGTGGCCGAGGCGATGTCGCGGGGGGAGCGCAGAGCAATGAGCTGCGCGGGGAGGCGGCTGATGAAACCGCCCCGTGTGTTACACGAGGCCTCAGCGCATCCCCGGCCCGGGACCAGCGGCCACGAGTCTGGCACCGAGTCTGGCTGTGGAAGGTTCTCAGCTCCCCTGGCCCCACGGTGCTGCTGCTGCTTCCTCTTGCCTTCCACCCTCACCTGCTATTCTGGGCTGGGGACCTTGCAGCATCACCTCGTGGGGGCTGGAAACCTCTGAGACCCTCACAGCATCATCCCAAGGGTGCTGGTACCCCTCCAGGATCCCCATAGCCTCACCCCATGGGTGCTGGTACCCCTCCAGGACCCCCATAGCCTCACCCCATGGGTGCTGGTACCCCTCCAGGACCCTCATAGCCTCACCCCATGGGTGCTGGTACCCCTCCAGGACCCCCATAGCCTCACCCCATGAGTGCTGGTACCCCTCCAGGACCCTCATAGCCTCACCCCATGGGTGCTGGTACCCCTCCAGGACCCCCATAGCCTCACCCCATGGGTGCTGGTACCCCTCCAGGATCCCCATAGCCTCACTCCATGGGTGCTGGTACCCCTCCAGGATCCCCATAGCCTCACCCCATGGGTGCTGGTACCCCTCCAGGATCCCCATAGCCTCACTCCATGGGTGCTGGTACCCCTCCAGGATCCCCATAGCCTCACCCTGTGGGGGCTGGGACCTCCTGAGACCCCCCACAGCATTGTCCCATGAGTGTTGTGACTCTCCCAGGACCCTGCAGCATCACCCCATTGGTGCTGGGATGCCTTGGGACCTCCATAGTGTTGCCCCATGAGTGCTGGTACCCCTCCAGGACCCCCATAGCCTCACCCCATGAGTGCTGGCACCCCTCCAGGACCCCTATAGCCTCACCCTATGAGTGCTGGGACTCTCTCAGGACCCTGAAGCATCACCTCATTAGTGCTGAGACTCCCTGGGGCCTCCATACCATGGGTGCTGGGATCCCCAGAACACCCTGTTTGGGCAGACACAACTCTCCCAGGGTTCAGAGCCATGCTGTACCCTTCCAAGATCCCCATAGCCTCACTCTATGGGTGCTGAGAACCCCTCAGAACCCTGTAGCATGACCCCATGGGTACTGGGAACCCCTGGGACCCCCACAGCAGCACCCCATGGGTGCTAGGACCCTCCTAGAACCCTGCAGCCTTACTCCATGGATGTTGGGACCCCCTGGGACCCCCATAGTGTTGTCCCATGGGTTCTGGGATCCCCAGAGCACCCTGTGCCTGGGCAGACACGGCTCCCCCAGGGTTCAGAGCCATGCTGGTACCCAGAGGAGGCTGCTCTGTCCCTGAGCAGCATGGAGGCAGCCTGTGGCCAGGCATCAGGGCAGGCTGGGGCCAGGGAGGGGCTTTCAGGATCAGCCCCAGTTCCTCTGTGCTTCCAGTACAGTAGAACCCAGGGCACTGGTGAGCCGACACATCTGAGGAGCTGGTGGTGCCAGCCCCAACCAAGAAGGCCTTTGATAGTGTTTTCTGTCCCCACTGCAGAGAGGGAACGTGTCCTTCCATCCCCAGCACCCTGGAGCCTTTAAACATCCCCCTGGGTTGAAGCAGAGCAGGGATGTAGATGAGCATCCTCTAACCCAGACAGACCAAACCCAGCCGTGAGCAGGAGCCCCCTCGGGGCTGAGCTTCTTTTTCTGCACCTAAAGACATGCCATGAGGGTGGGCAAAGTGTGAACTGACCCCTCCTCTCAGCCCTGGCCGTGTCCCGGCGAGCCCGAGGCTGTAGCGAAGGTGTCGGTGCCGGGAGGGCAGGAGCAGCCCCGGCGCCGCGCCGGCAGCAGCGATGGTTGGGAAACCCTCCCCCTTCCCTTTCAACAGGGAAACGTTGACCTTTTTCTGGAGGTGGGGAGAGGAACCAGGGTGGTCTCGGCACACCCCCACCCCCCCCGTTACCTCGGTGCTGTGCGTGGGCTCCGGGGACACGGGGTGGCAGCGGGGCCGTGGGAACGGCACAGCAATTTCCTTCCATAAATTAAAATTAGGTTTGATCTGCTAAATATAGCAGCTGAGCAAGATGGTAAATGGCAGCGTGCTCGAGGGGGGGAAGTGGGGGCATCGGGGAGCAAAGGGCTGTCTGTGCCCCAACTTGCACGCTGGGGGTTCATCCCTGGAAGGAGGAGGGTGCTGCTGGCTGGCATCAGGGTGCTTGGAGCCCTGGGGACTCCCAGCACAGAGCTCTCAGCCCTGCTCCTTCCCAGCTCAGCTTTTGCCCCATGGAAATGGTTTGGAGATAAGAGGGGATTGAGCTGAGCACCCAAACTGGGTGGAGAGGCTGAGTGTGAGGGTCCTACTGGGAGCATCTTGATGTCACTCGTGGCTCTGAGATGGGTTGGGGTGGCACTGGGGCATCCCAGAGGGGTTTGGGGGTGAGTGGTCTTGGGGGATAAGAAGAGGAGGAAGAATTGGGTCCCTACAGCAGCAGGGAGGTGTCATGGGGGGTGTCATAGCTCTATGCTGAGCTACAGTGGGTGCTGGCACCTTGCAACAGGGGTGGGATGGGGAAGGAGGGGGTGTCTCTGACCCTTCACCCTTCCCACCACTGCCTCACGTGGCATGAAGAGGTGGGTGGTTTCGCTTTGCTGTCTCCTCATACAGCCACTTCCTGACCCGCGAATGGCAGAGGGTCAGATTTAGTCTGTTCACGTTAGAAAAAAAAAGAAAGAGGAAAAAAACCCCGAACCTTGGCCCTAAAAGCAGCCCCTTTTGTCTCCTAAACCCTCCCCACAGCCCTACAGGCCGCCCTTAGAACCGCCTCCCCATCCACAGACCTGCCCGGGAGCAGCATCAGCACACGGGGCAGGGACAGAGCAGCCCCCGAGGCTCTGGGTGGGTGCTTGGGGATGGAAAAAGCTGATGATGCTCCCAGTGAGGGACCCGACACTGTGGCACCTCCCGGGCACCGAGGCCTCAGGGGCTGGGGTGGGTTTGGGGGGCTGCAGTGGGGCTGGTGCAACCGGCTGGGCACACCGCAGGGGATTCTTTTTTTGTCCCTCCTCCCTTAGTAGAATTTTCCCATCTTTGGGGAAAAACCCCAGTAATGGCGAAACTTCCTCCAAAAAGGTGAATTTCTTCAGCAAAACTTCAGTGTGGCCGGCGGAGGCGGGTGCGGGGCCGGGGCGGATCCGCTTTGGGCCGGCCCCAGGGCTGCTGGGACTCAAAGGAGCTTCTTCGTTCTTCTTCCAGCTTGAGAAAGAGGTGAAAATGGGCCGGAAAAAAATACAGATCAGCCGAATCGTGGATCAAAGGAACCGGCAGGTAGGAGCTGCTTGGGGTGAGGGGGGAGGATGTAAGCTATGAGGCCATAAAGGGAGGCAAAGTCCCCTCTTGCTCCCGGGGTGGTTGGGGTCTCGGGAGGAGGGGGCTGTGCTTGGGGGGTCCTGTGTGCAGCGTGGCATCCCCTTCCCTGCTCTGCAGGTGACTTTCACCAAGAGGAAATTCGGGCTGATGAAGAAGGCATATGAGCTGAGTGTCCTGTGTGACTGTGAGATCGCCCTCATCATCTTCAACAGCACCAACCGCCTCTTCCAGTACGCCAGCACCGACATGGACAAGGTGCTGCTCAAGTACACGGAGTACAGCGAGCCCCACGAGAGCCGCACCAACTCGGACATCCTCGAGGTAACAGCCAGGGGAAGACGGCCGGGGGGAGGGGGCTGGAGGGGCGGGCACAAGGGTTACTCACTGCCCAGCTCCCTGCAGACGCTGAAACGCAAAGGGCTGGGGCTGGAGAGCCACGAGCTGGAGCTGGATGAGGGACCTGACTCTGGGGAGAAGGCAAGAAGGCTGAGTGAGGGCATGGACCTGTCTGTGGCACGGCCCAGGTTTTATGTGAGTGGCTGCTGCTCTGTGCTGCTCTGCTGCTCCCTGGGGGTCCCTGAGGAGGGTCACTGAGGGCTCCCATCCCCTCCCCCCTGCCTCACCTCAGCTTCACCCCGCAGAGCCCAGCGCCGCCGTCTGAAGCAGCCTATGGCAGCTCCCCACCGGGCACTGACACATCCCTGGGCGGTGCCAGCAGCTCCCCACAGGGCCAGGGCCGCCCACCCGCCTTCAAGCCAACAGCAGCGAGGCTGCCGGGACGCTCCCCGGGACCGCTGCCCACAGGTAGGCTCAGAGCCACTGCCCGGGGCTGATGTGGGGAGCTGGCTGCAGGGGAGAGGGTGTCTGCCCCTGCCATGGGCACCCCATCACTGCCATGGGCACCTCATCCCTGCCATGGGCACCTCATCCCTGCCATGGGCACCCCATCCCCACTATGGGCACCCCATCACTGCCATGGGCACCTCATCCCTGCCATGGGCACCCCATCCCCACTGTGTGCACCCCATCCCCACTATGGACAACCCATCCCTGCCATGGGCACCCCATCACTGCCATGGGTACCTCATCCCCACTATGGGCACCCCATCACTGCCATGGGCATCCCATCCTTGCCATGGGCATCCCTTCACCACTATGGGCATCCCATCCCCACTATGGGTACCCCATCCTCATCATGGACACCCCATCACTGCCATGGGCACTTCATCCTCGCCATAGGCACCTCATCCCCACTATGGGCACCCCATCCCTGCCATGGGCATCCCATCCCCACTATGTGCACTTCATCCTTGCCATGGGCACCTCATCCTTGCCATGGATACTCCGTTCCCACTATGGGCATCCCATCCCCACCATGGGCACCTCATCACTGCCATGGGCACCCCATTCCCACCACAGGAACCTCATCCCTGCCATAGACACCCATCCATGCCATGGGCACCCATCCCTGCCATAGGCACCCCATCTCTACCGTGGGCACCCATCCCTGCCATGGGCACCCATCCCTGCCATGGGCACCCATCCCTGCCATGGACACCCCATCTCTACTGTGGGCACCCATCCCTGCCATGGGCACCCCATCTCTACCGTGGGCACCCATCCCTGCCATGGGCACCCATCTCTACCGTGGGCACCCATCCCTGCCATGGACACCCCATCTCTACTGTGGGCACCCATCCCTGCCATGGACACCCATCCCTGCCATGGGCACCCATCCCTGCCATGGACACCCCATCTCTACTGTGGGCACCCCATCTCTACTGTGGGCACCCATCTCTGCCATGGGCACCCCATCTCTACCGTGGGCACCCATCCCTGCCATGGGCACCCCATCTCTACCGTGGGCACCCATCCCTGCCATGGGCACCCATCTCTACCGTGGGCACCCATCCCTGCCATGGGCACCCATCTCTGCCACGGACACCCCATCCTCGCTGGCCCTGGGGGGATTTTCCGGGCCGGTCACCGCATGCAAAGCTCCTCTCACAGCATCTCCTGGGGACTTACCGGGAACGGGGCCAGGGGTGGGTGCGTGGGCAGTAGCACCGCTGCAGCTGAGGAAATGCCATCCCCTGCCTCCATCCAGCTGCTTCCTGCACCCAGCTGGCACCTGGCACCCAGCTGGCCCCACCACCCCAGGCACAGCTCGGAGCGGGGCTGAGGGGCTCATCCTGCCCCGTGGGACGGCACCAGCCCGGGGTGGGGACGGGGACACGGGCGCCTCTAGGGCCACACGGTAGAAAAGCAGCAGGAAAAAACCACGCTGGAGCTTAACCAGTCGAAACCTCCCCGGGGGACACGGGGGGAGGGGAGGTGGCACGGGGGCGGTGGGTGATGCTCCCGGTGCAGGATGCGATCGCGCAGCATCCCCGTGTCCCTGGATGGCGACGACCCACGGGAGGTCCCGGCTGCTCCACGTGGGGGCCGGGGGTGCTCCCCACGGCAGGGTCCGCTCAGGGTCGTTCCAGGCTACTGGTCCCCGGGCCGGATCCGGCCCCGGCCCCCGGCGTTTCCTCTGGCAGCGTGCGGCAGCCGCAGCGCAGGTGGCTCCGACGGCTTCGCTCAGGATGTGGCTTTGCCGGAGCACGGACACGCAGCCACCCGCGGCAACGACGGCACCGGGGCCACCAGCCGCAACCGTGGGGATCCCCCCCCTCCACAACCCCAAGAGCACCTGAGTGCTGGGATGCTGCATCCCTCAGGGCCACCCCCTGCATCCTCCCCGTCTGTCTGTCCATGCAGGCGTTGGCTACCCGCTGTTCCCCGGCGGTAGCCTCAGCAGAGCCCTGGCCACCAAGACGCCGCCGCCGCTGTTCCTGGGGGCGGAGGCTCGGCGAGGCGAAGCTCACGGCAGTTTGGCGAGTGGCCGGAGCAGCGGCAGCGCGGCTGTGAGTGCCACGATGGGGGGGGACACCCTCTGCCTGGGTTGGCAGCTTGTCCTTCACCCTCCCCTCCCTCAAATCTGCAGCCCTCTGCCTCTGGGTCCCTGGGGTGCCCCTGATGCCCGAGCAGGGGGTTGGGATGCCCTGGTCATGGGGGTCAATGCCAAGGGGATGCTCAGTGGCCTTGGGCACCTTCTCCCCAGCAATGACACTGTGGGAGGGGGCAGCAGGGCAAGTGGTGAGGGGTCCCCTCCCCAGCTTGCTGCAGCCTGGTATTTCCCAGCAAGTCACGGTGCCTGGTGTCCCTGGGGCCACACAGATGTCCCCCAAATTCAGTGAGGAGCTCCTCTGATACGCTCACACCTCTTCTTCCTCATCCCAGCACCAGGGCTTTGCTGGAGGGCCTGGAAAGGGGCTGGAGGGGTGGTGGTGGGCTTTTGAAGCCTCCTCAGGGGTTCAGCAGCATGAAGCCTGATGGGGAGCACCCCACTTTCCCTGCAGCGGCCTCTGTACCCCACTCTGCAGACCCTGAGCCCTGTGATCACCCCGGGCAGCTCTGGCATCCCAAGCCACAGCCTCACCAGCTTCTCCTTCCTCACCCCAGCCCAAGCAGGTAAATCCTGGCCCCTCACTCCCAGGACACCACAGACCCACCCCTAACTGTGGACTGTCTCCCACCCCCACCCCTCACCAGCTCCTGCTCACTCTTGGCCTCCTGCTCAGCAGAGTTTGGGGCTGGTGAGGCCCCGTTGCCCCCTGGCTTCCTGCAGCCCAGCCCCCCGGCGTGGCAGCACCCACGGGACATGGCAACGCTGGGGTAAGGATGGAGGAGGGCTGTGGGGTGGGTGACAAGGGAGGAGTATGGGGTGGAAATGAGCCCGTTGGTGGGGAGCTGCAGCACCCATGGGTGCCACCTCTCAGCCACAGGTGCTGCTGGCATCCAAGGGGCAGCCCCCACTCGCTATACTGGGCTCTGTTCAGCTTCACCCCAAAACAGGGGTGCACAGGGTTACCCCAGGGCCACCCCTCAGCTGCCACTGTCGGCAGAGCCTGTTTCCAAACGCATCTGTCCCCACCTTTCCCCATCTCATCACACACCAGATTCCCTGTAGCCGGGTGGGCAGCTGCCCTGTGCCCAGCTGGGTCAGGGCTGGTAGGTCAGGCGAGTTTGAGGGGTCTCAGCCCTTCTAGGGAGGACTGGAGGTGGTGATCTTGGCCTCACAGCTCGGCAGGGGGCGCAAGGAGACTCATTTACTTCTCCCCTCCTATTCCAGGGTCAGCAGCCGGATCATGTCCTCGGAAGAGCCGGCCCCAGCCGCCGGCAGCTCCCCGCAGCACCCAGCCATCAGCATCAAGTCGGAGCGGGTCTCCCCAGGGCTGGGCTGCCCCTCGGGCACCCCCCAGCCCACTTTGGCCACCTTGGCTTCCCTGAACGAAGCCTCCCGAGGCCCCGGAGACCTCCAGCCACGGGATGACTATGGCAAGGGGTACCCCTACCCTCTGGGACCCCCCCGGCCGCTGGCAGAGGAGCAGCAGCGGGGCCCCATCCCCCCGCGACGGGCACAGGCCATGGACGCTTGGCAGAGATAGCGAGGCCGGTGGGGTACAGGGAGGAGGGGGGACACACCAGCCTGGGGGAGCAGCTCCCCACTTCACCTCAATTCTTGGACCCCTAGGAAGCCCCCCATGCCCTTTGCAATGCCGGGGGGGGGGGTCAGCGGTGCCTTAGGGCTTCCCGTGGGGTTCCAGTCCCCACCCTCGGGGCTGCAGCTCCCGACAACACCCTCCCACCCCCTCGCCGCCTCTTCCCTCCCTCCGCTCCCCGTAGCTCTGCCCCTCACCCCCCTGCGAGCTCAGGACCCCTCGGGCGAGGAGCGTGGCCCCGAGCCGCTGTCGGGTGCGGGACACTGCGCATCCGCATCCCTCCGTCTGGTCCCGCGCCCGCGGGGACGTGCCACAGGGTGGCAGCAGGACTGAGAGCAGCGGCGGCGGGGACAGCCCTGCACCACCCAGGCCTAATCCTGCACCCCCCGGCCTCATCCTGCACCCAGCCCCGAGGGAAGCTGCCGGGGTCCCGCAGGGAGGGAGGCAGCTGGGGGTGTTGGGTGCTGCTCCCCTGGCCCAGGAGCTCTTTTCTATTTATTATCTTCTCACCAATAAAGAGCTGGGGGTGTTGGGGTGTGTGCTGTGAGCTTCTTGGCGTCAAGTAGCATGACACGGGGTGGTTGGCGAGGCTGCTGGTCATTAATGTCCCCAAGGGAAGAAGTGGCCGGTGCCTTGACCCCCTTGGGCTCAGCGTTGCTGTCCCCTGTGTCCCCCAGGCTCAAAGCTGCCTCTCCAGGGACTCTGACCAGCAAGGTGGGTGACAGCCGGGTCCCCCACAGCCCTGGCCAAGTCCCTGGAGCCCAGCCATGCTGCTCCCACCCCTCGGCTCCCCGGGGAAGCCCAAAACGCTGCTGATAAGGTCTCAGCACCACAGCCGGGCACTGGATGCGGGCAGGAGGAGGGAAAACTCCTTCTATGTCCTTAAGATCAGCATTGGTGGGGGCAAGGGGGGGGTTAAGTGGAGGGGTGGGACCGGCCCAGCTGAGCCACGTCTCTTATAGCTCAGGGCTGGGCTGGGGGGGGATTTCTGCAGCTCCTGGGGTGGGGGAGCATCTCCCGGGGCTTATGGTGTGCTGGCCACAGCCATGGTCACGGTCACAGCCACGCTGCTGAGAGGTGAGTGAGGAGGAGGGGGCCAGGGTTTGGCAGTGCCCATTGTCTTCTGGTTTTAGGGTGGGGTGTGGATTTCCCCTCAAGCACTGCCTAGGTGTGAGATCAGGTGGAGATTGGCGAGCTTCCTCCACACCGGGCTCACCAGCACTTGAACTTGGACCCTTCCCACAGTGAGGGATTACTGGTGGCCAAACCCCAAGATTAAAACACGGCCGGGAGATTAATCCTGGGCAGAGTTTGTCCCGTTTAATAAAACCCAGCAAGCGCCATAAATAGCAGCAGGGATTAGGGGCTGTCCGGGGCCCCGGCAGCCCGGGGCTGGGACCGGCCACGGCTCAGGTGCCCCCCGGCTCGCAGGTCCCCTCCCGGGCCACTCTTGGGGTGGGAAGGGGCTTCTGCATGGAAAGAGGAGGCGAGACACGGAGTGAAAGTGTGGGGGCTGGGGTAAGAGACACTGATTGAATACCAATGACTGCATGATTTATGGTTTGCATTATTGCATGGCTCATTTGAATATATGCTAATAAGGCTTTTCTCCTGGTTTTGTTTGTAAGATTTAGATTTGCTATGGCAACCCGCTGGCATGGAAGGAGCTCCAGGAAATGTCAGGGCGAGGTGAGCCCCGGGGAGGGGCTGGGGCTGCGGGGCACTCGCTGCATCCCACCGCGGGGACACAGGAGGAGCCAGCGGGACGCGGAGGGCAGCGGCGGGAGACTCGGGAGCCCACCGGAGCCGCGCATCCTCTCGGCTACCTGCAGGTCCAGTAACACCCCGTTGCGACAGGTCCTAAACTGGGGTGGTGGGTGCCCTGGGGAGCCCCCAGTTCTGCTTTGGTCTTGCAGGGAGGCCCCTCTAACCTTCTGCTCCCCGCCTCCTGCTCTGCCCAAGTGTCTCACAGCATGGCAGAGATGGTGGAATGCCTCACTGCACTGCACCCAAAGGTGACACCCGGAGACCCCCCCCAGCTTTGTTGGAGGGGACAGTACTCGGGATGATGCTGGGAAGAGACAGAGCATCTATGTTTGCTGTTTCCCCCACCCATCTGTCTTGCAGGATCCTACTCCTCGGTGGAGGAGGGTCCGGGCCATCTCCCCACCTCTTTGGCTCTCTGTCCCTTTGGCTCTGTGTCCCCTTCCCAGCTGGCTAGGGAGATGCCCCAGTAAAACCCAGTTACCTGCAGGCCCAGCATGGTGAGGAGCTGCACTGCTCCGGGAGGGCTCTGTGCTCCGATGCTCGGGGCTGCAGAGAGAGTGGGGCTTTGTCTCCCAGTCTGTGCCAGTGCCTCTTCCTCTGCTGGGGAGGATGGTGCTATCTGGGCTCTGCACCATCATTTAGGAGACTGTGGACCTTTTCTCTTGCTGGGAAAAAGGCAGGGAGGTTGGTTTTGAGAGGGGGGGGACAGTCCTTTCCCCAGAGCTGTTGGGGACCAGCCCCGTATCGTTCAGACCCCTGCCTGGGAGAGTGTGAGTTGATGATCTGTATCCCTCGGGGCCGTGATGCTACCGACGGGATATTTCGGGTGGGGACGGGGTTCCCTCTGCCCCAGACCCAGGCGGCTCCGCACCCGCCGGGCCCATCGCGGGCTGCGGGAGCCGGGAGAGATGCGGCCCCTCGGAGTCCCACGGCCACGCGTGACCGCGGAGCAGCCCCGAGACAGCGGATAGGGCCGGGACGGCTCCGGGCTGCCACGGTCGTCCCGGGGCTCAGCTGGGGTCGGGCGCTGAGTGTCCCAGAGACACTGGGTGTTGGTCTCCGCTCCTGGGTTACCCGGAGCCGTTTCACGCCTTAGAACGGGACGAGAACGAGCCCTGGGCTGGGGACGAGCGACGGCAGCTCTGACCCCGAGGGGACGGGGTTGCGCGGCCCCTCCTCGCCTTCCCACAGAGGCAAACTGGGGCCGAACTGGGCACCGTGGGCCGTCCCCCCCCCGGTGTATTCTCCCTCAAACACCCACTTTGTTGTTTTGCAAAAGCCCTGAAATATTCATGGCGCTGCGCCGAGCGCCTCTTAATGAATTTTTGATCAAAACGTTATCAGGGAGCCAAAATATGCCGCACCCCTCCCCCCCGCACCCCCCTCCCAAAATCCCCGACGTCCCTGGAGGAGAGGGGAGGCTGGGACTGCCGGTATTGGGGAATTAGAGGAGCCGGGCCTGGCCCCGAGGGCCTTTTGGTGCCTGGCAGCCCGGGGGCCGCCCCGTAACCGGGACCAGGAATCGCCCCCCGCTGTCGGGGATGGTTTTTTTCCAGGAGTGGTGGTAGGATTTGGGGTGTCCGATGTGCAGGCCCGGCCTCCTGCTGCTCCCCTAACCCCCCACTCCCGGGTCGATGGGGACTGGTTGGACTTCTGTGAAGCCCTGGTTGGACGGGACGGGCGGTGGGCGGCTGGGGCAGCGCGTCCCGACATTCCCCAGCCCCGCCGGGGGAAATATTCGTTGACAGGGAAATGCATAAGCGGAGCTCATTAGGGCAGAGCAGGGATGCAGCGGCCTCCCCGGCAGCACTGGGCCGGGGGCTGCCGAGAGCCGGGACGGGCGGGGAGCGGAGCACCGGGGCAGCACCCGGTACCGATCCGATCCCCGCTCTGAGGCTGAGATCGCGCACCCTGATCGCTCCCCTGGCTGGAGCCGATCTCGGCCCACTCCACCCCGACTCGACGGCTCGGTGTCAGCGGGAGTTCCCCCGTCTTTCCCACCCCTTCCCGGTGCTGGATTTGGGGCTCAAACCCCGGCGAGCTCTGCGCGAATCCCCGGTAACCCCGGTGTGCGGGGATGGGGACGCTCCGTTCCCCACCACTTCGGGGCTCGGAGGTGTTAACACGCGGGGCGAGGGGTGACGCTTTCGGTTTGATTTTTAAAACAAGCCTATTTCTGCTTCATTTCCACGGAAGAACCGTGCACCGACTAGGGAGCGGAGTGACCCCGCTCGCCCTCCACCGCAGCTTCTGCCCCAGCCCCGGCAGCGGGGGGGAGGAAGGCAGGAGGAAACCCCTCTCCCATCGCCCCCTCTACGCTCCCTCCGCACCCCACGGGGTACCCCGAGCCCTGACCATCCCCGGGGCCGGGCGGAGGCTGGGCTGGGGATGGAGGTGGAGGTGGGATCCGTCTCTGCTTGCCGCTGCCCGTGCGGGGCCGCATCCACCGCCTCGCCTAGATGACTATTAATTATTATTTTTTAACTAATAAAATCCCCATCATTTTTAGGTTCTGCTGCCAGAGCCGCCCCTGCTCCTCCCCCTCCCCAGCCTGGTAAATTCCTCCCCCCTCTCAGCGCAGGGCTAACCTATCCTGCTCCCGACGTGAGGACGTCATTCCTTACGTAGTAAAATATGGAGAAAGCGGGGGGCGGAGGGGGGGGGAGAAGGAAAAAGCTCATTTTTCCCTCCTCTCTCCCATCTCCATTTCCAAAAGGGACAAAATGGATGTTTGGGCGGAATCCACCCCTCGCACACCCCTCCCCGCCCCCCGCCTCCTTCCTTCCCCAGGGCCCGGTGCTGGCGGGCCGGGGCTGCCCAGGGGGCTCCCGCCGTTAAAGCCCCGGGCAGACGTTATCTGTTTAACCCCACGTAAAGGCAACGTGATGGCGGGGGGCCCCGCTCCCCACAGCCCTGCCGCTCCTGGCAGCCCGCTCCTGGAGCCGCAGCCCGGCTCTGCCGCTCTCCGCATCGCCTGAATGGCTCCGGGCTCCGGTACCGCGTCCCCCCAGCCCCCGCCCCGGAGGCTGCCGGTGTCCCGGCGGCTCTCGGCTCCCGCTGTCGCTAAGTCATTAATGGATGCAGATGTGCGGAGGGAGGTAAATAATCCCCCCCTCTCCTTTTATTTCTTCTTTTTTTCGGTGCTGTTTTCCCCTCTCCCTGCTCCGCACTGAACTCCCCGGGCCGGGGCACCGGGCGGCTGCGGGTGCTGCCCGCAGGAGGGGCCGGGCTGTGCGGGCACCGGCGGCCCCCACTCCCGCTTCTCCTAACTTGGAGGAAGTCTGTGAGGGGGAACCCGCGACTCCTCCACTCGGGCCTTTATTTTTGGGGTTGGGGGTGTTGGTTTTTGCCTTCCTCCCCCCCCTCTCCCCGCCGGCTTAGGGGGTTGCGGGTCCCGACAACCCGGTGTGAGTGTCGGGGTGGGGGCGAGGTGAGGGGGGGACGGACGAGGCGTGGAAAGCTGCCCTCCCTCTGGCTCCCGCAGCGCCGGGAACAATGGCTACGGGCTCCGTGGGGACAATGCCCGGCGGAGCCGAGCTACTTGGGTTGCAGGACACGTCCACCACCGCCTCGGCCACCCCAGCCCCCCCCCCCCCCCGCCCCACTCCCCCCGGGGCACGGACCCCGTGTTCCCTCGGGACAGGCACCCCCCGCTCCCCCGCGGCCGTGGGAAAACGCGTGGCCGGGGATGGGGCCGGGGGGGCACCAAACTTAGGGAAAAGTGCCCCTTCACCACTACGGAGGGATCTGTCCTCTCCCGGCTTTGGGCCCCCCTCCCCCGCCGGGGCCGCCGGTTCCCCTTTGCTCATCCCTCCTCAAACTCCACCGGGTGCTGCCGACCGGGGCTCAACAGGTCGGTACCGGCCAATCCCCAGGTGCGCGCTCCTCTGCTTCACTCCCCACTTCTCCTCCCCTCCCAACCTTCCATCACTCCCTCAACACTCCCCCCTTCTTCTTCCCCCTCACACACCCCCCCCCTTTCCCCCCCTACACCCCTCCTTTCCCCCCTACACCCCCTCTCCCTCATTATTCGCGTTATCCCAAGGCAGCCTCCGTGCCCAAACGCCGGCATGTGCGAGGCAAACAGAGCGCGATTGTTCGGAGCCTGGGAACGCGCGGAGGGGGCGCGGGGGGGCCCCGGCCCGCCGCTCTCCCCCCCCCCTCGGCCCCCGCTCAGACTCGATTGTGATGGAAATAGGCCTTTTCCCCGCATGCTGTTGAACTTGATGTTGACTCCTTTTCTTTTGGGGGGTTTTCCACATCTCTTCGGCCACTTGTTTTGTGGGAAAATTTTACTCCCGAGCTCCGGTGTGAAATTAATTAATCAGGGCCTCTAGATGGCAATGGGACACAAAAGGGGACAGCCCGGGGAAACTCCGGCAAACTCACAAAAGCCACCCCCGGGGTTTATAGCCTCGGGCCGGTCGGACCGACTGTCCTATCCTGCCCGTTGCCCGAGGTAAGGGGCTGCCGGAGCGAAGTTGCGCTGTGTGCGACTCATTTTGGGGGGAGGTTTGGGATGGAAAATAAGGCGGGGTGTGAGGGGGGAGAAGCAGGGAAGCGGGGATTTGAGGGATGCTGTGGTGGGGTGTTTTGTAGGCATCCCCTCCCGTCGCTCCCATCTCTGCGATGCTTTATCCCAGCCTCAAAAAAATAAAGAGGGGGGAAGAAATATGAATAGATTCCCCACGCAAAAGGCCGGGGCTCAATTCGGCATTTCTAGAGAAAGGGAGAAAAAAATCTTGGTTTATTATTATTATCCCCCCCTCTAAAAAATAGTAACCGGGGTTGTTGCTGTGCTGAAGCTCCTGGCTCTGCCCAGGCAGGCACGGCGGGGAGTTCCACGCCGTTGTTTCCCGCGTGGGGAAATCTCTGCCGTACGCCGAGGGGAAACCGTTTGTCCTTAGTTTGGACTGAGGTGGTGGTGGTTTGATTTCCAGTCACCTTCTTGGCGGGTGTGTGTGCTCCGACGGGGTTGGCAGCGATGGGGAAGGGGGAACAAATATAAGATCAGGTTTTCTTTTGAAGCACTTTGCAGGGCAGGGTTGGGTTGTTTTTAAAGAGATCAAGCTCTGCAAAGCGGTCGGGGCTTTGGGGGAATATTTCTACACGGGAACAGGCCAAAAATAGGAGCGTCAAATTCCCTCCTGCTCTTTGTTGCCACAACACCTTTGGGTGACAACGACTGCAGAAAGAAAATCCTTCCAAATCTGTTACATCTCTAGTTTTCGCTCGCATCGATATTTCCAGCCAAGCAGGAATTTGGGTGGATTTGACCACGGGTTTGGGAACCCCTTTTTGATAGGGGTCGCCTCCCCCCTCTGCGGTGCTGGTTGAATTGAGCTGTGGAGCGATGTGCAGGGGAACGAATCGTTGTATTTTAAATGCAAATAATTCCCAGCGACAACGTTGGAATCAAACGGCAAGGAGGGAAAAAAGAAAAAGGAAAAAAATAGGGCGGGAAAAGGAAAAGCAAAAGGGTGGTGGTGGGGGGAAATATCGGTAGGAGGAAAAGGGGGAAAAAATGAAACCCAAAACCAACCCGGCTGAAAAAATGCGCTTTGGAGGGAAGCCGGGCCGGGCGGGAGAGCGGCTCCGCTGCCCGGTGCGGTGCTCCGGTGCCCGCGGCAAGGGGAAGCTGGGCCGCCCCCCGTCCGGTAAAGACAGACGTAGAGCCAGGCATCCAGATATTGGGTGTGGGGCTTCCCCTCCGCGGGGCTCTCCTGCATTTCCCCCGCAACAGAGGCCGTGTCCCGGCTTGGCCCCTTTGGGCAGGGTCGGGGCTGCGGGTGGTTGTACCCAGTGCACGGGTGGAAAGCATCGGCTTTGGGGCATTCCACGCCCTACCTGCCGGTGGGTTCGGCCCCGGCTGACCGGGCAGGGGCTCCAGCGCCGCCCACCCCCCCGCCCCTGCTGCCAGCCTCGCCGGGAAAGTTGCTCCAAGTTGGAGCGATGGCGGCTGCGGCTCCTGACGTCTCTTCTCTCTCTTTCCCTCCCCAGGTGGGCTCGGCCGAGCGGCGTGACGGGGACTGGCACATCGGCACAGGCGGAGGTAACCACGGCTTCTCCCCCTCATCTTTTCCAAAGGCAGCCCTGAGACGAGGCCGGTTCTACCGGAGGGATACGGGGCAGGTGTGGGACTCGCAGTTAGTGGCGTTACCGGTAACGGTGGGAAGTTACCGGGCTGGCAGGGAGAGGCACACCGCGGCATCCCTTGGTGTGGTGAGAGTGAGGGGCCAGCGGCCGCCCGGGATGCCCAGGCTCCGGTTCCCACCGGAGAACATCCCGTGCCCTCCGAGCCAAGCCCAGCCGCGCTGCCTCCCGCCGAGGCGGCCACAGTTTGTGCGGCGAGCGCCGCGCTCGCACCGGAGCCCAACATGGCTGCTGTAGTGAAGGTATTTGATTCACACGAGGGTGTAGGCGAGGGGAGGAAGGGGGGACGAGAGGCGCGGGGGTCGAAGCCAGGGCCCGCAGCCGCCGGGGCGAGGGGTACAGGCAGGCGACGACTCGGTAAGTGCCGGGGAGAAGCGGAGCCGGGCGGGCCCCGTGGAGCCCCCGCCGCGGATACGCGTGGGGCGGCCGTCTTTCCCGTCTCGGCGCTGCCAAGCTTTCCCCGCGGCCCCTCGGGGCCAAGGAGCCGTGGAGGGCAGGGACAGGCAACTGGAGGAGTCGAACCGGGCCGCTGTGGCCCGGCCGGGCCCTGGCGGCGGCTGCCGAGCCCGTGGGCAGCAGAGCGGCGAGGCCGGCGCGGATGCTGCGCCCTGGCACCGCCGGTGCCCCGAGCGGCCCTTCCTCCAACCGGGGCCGGGCCGGACGGATGCTCCCGGGGCGGCGGAGATGCTTCGCCGGTCGCATTCGTTCCCTCGGCTGAGCTTTGGGGCCGCGGTCGTTGCTGGGCTTTTGCCCTTTGGGGAAGGACCGCCGCCAGGCCCGCCTGGCCGAGGAAAGGTCGGGTAGCGGAACCCATCGGGGCGGCGGAGCAGGGCCGGGGCCGGCGGTGCCCCGGCCGGTGTGGACGGGAACGGGGCCGAGCTCGCCGGGGCCGCCGCCGGTCGGGGCGAGGCAGGGGAAGCATTTCGGAGGCCGATTGCGGAGGTAATGTCATCGGCTCGGCCCCCGCGCGGTGCGAACCCACGGGAGGGAGCGCGGGACGCGGTTACCGGCGGTGTGCGGGGGGACGACGCGTTAATGCGGCGACCAGCTGCCTCGCTGGCACCATCTTCCCCGCTCGGAACGGCTGGCCGTGCCGCCGTGCAGGGAAACGACGGGAAACCGCAGGGACGATAACGATAATCATTGATAGCCATCGTAATAATTAATTAGAGGCGGCTTGAAACAAAACGGGAGGCCGGAGGAGACACGACCCCGCCGAACCCCGGGGCGAGACGGCGCCGACGGTTCAGCACCACGGAGAGCGGCGGGGCCGGTGCCCGGGGCCGGAGGGAGCATCTCCCGCCCGCGCCCCGCCATGCTGCGGTCGCCTCCCGCCGACACGGCTCCTCCCGAGGGGTCTCTCCCACCGCGGGGGTCCTCGGTGCGGGGTACAAAACCCTGCTGCTCCCAGAGAGCTCTCGGGGCTCGCGGGTTGGCACTTGCCGCAAAAGCCGCGGTGTATCGTTCCCAGCTCCTTCAAGCAGCGATATCCACATAGATGATGGGTTTAAATATATAGATGTATATATATATATATATATATAAAAGCGGGCAGGGACGGATCCGTGCCCCTTTTCCGAAACCCGCAGCGCTATGAGCGGGAGCCGGGCCCCGCCGCCCGTCCCCATCCACTGCCCCCGGTCCGCGCTGGAAGCGGAGCCCGTCCAGGGTTGCCCGGAGACAGGGCACCCGCACGGTGCTACGCCCGAGGCTCAAACTGTGCCCAGGGCCGCTCCTGTGCCCGAGGCCGATGCCAGTACTAAGCCCGAGCCGTCTGTGGGGTTCGTTTTCCGCCGTTTCATGGGTGCGAGGTGTGAAGAGTCGGCGCCGGGAGGGCTGTGGAGCCCGCCGGGCCGTGGGCACGGGGGAGGCTGCGGAGAGCCAGGGTGTCCTGCGTGGGTGTGCGTGTACACAGACGCGTGTGCGGGGCCGCGTGTGCATCAGGACGAGTGTTACCGTCAGTGTGCACCCAACTGGGTGTGTGCGTGCATCGGCGTGAGCGTTCCTGGGCGTGCACCGGCCGGGGTGTGCACCACCGTTCTGGCACCTCTGGCTTCGCCGCTGGACCCGCCGGTGCGCTCCCGGTGTGAGGCGGTTACGGGCACGGGCGAAAGGCCGCTGCCCCCGGTCCCTGACCAGGGTTGCCCCGCCACTGTCAGGAGAGGGGAGCGGGTCCTCTGCACCGGGCGGGACCGGCCCCGGGTGGCCGCACGGGGGGGACGTGGAGCCGGACCTTGGCACCGCGTCCCGGGCTCTGTCCCGCCGCCCCTCCGATCCGCGGCCCCACTTTGTCCCTGGCCCAGAGAATCTCTCCCCGAATGAGGGGAAGAACTGAGGCCGGGGCCCTGTTACCGTCCGGGTGGAGGGGGAAGGTTCGAGCCCGGTTTTACTCCCGAGCAGCCGCACATTTTCCTCTCGGCAAGCGGGGCCTGTGAGCGCAGGCTCGACGGGAGGGTCTAGCCACCTCCACGGCCGCTTCCCCGCCCCGATCACGTCGGGTTTAACCCCAACCTTTGCCAGGGGGAGGCGGCCCCGCCACAGCCCTGCCCTAGTGGGGTTATCCCCAAGGCACCGTCGCCTCTCCGACGGGGCGGGCCGGCTGCTGCGGGAGGCTGGGTCCGAGGGGGACCGGGGGCGAACAGACGGGCCGGCCCCCGGGGACAGCGGCGGCCGTGGCGAATAGCGCTGCCCCTGGAGGCGGGGGGGTGACCCCTGCCCCGGCCCCACGCCCGGGCTGTCCCAGCCCCGCCGCTCGGGCTTTTGTCCCCACCGGCCGCCCCGTCCCTCCTCCCGCCCTCCCCCGCCCTCCAATCATCCCTCCGCCGCCGGCTCTGCCTCAACTTTAGAGGCAGGTCCCGGACGCGCCGGAGTGCGGGAGCAGGACCCGCACTGGCACCGGGCAAAGGCATCCAGCCCTCATCCCGGGCCGAGCCTCCTCCCCGCCGTGCCAGCCTGGGATGGATGCGGCGACCAGGAGCCGACGGCGACCGCGGGCAGCACCGGCCCCAGCGAGACGAGCAGGTACCATCTCTCAGAGATCCTTCACCGAGTCCCTTTCCCGGGGCCCTCTGTCCTCTCCCCGTCCGCCGGGAGGGCCGGGAGCAGCCGCTCCGCCGTTTCCCTCCGAGCCGTAGCCCTCCGGCTTTGGCAGCAACCCGGGAGCATCTCCCGCTGCCACTCGGCCGGTGTCGGGGGCGCGGGGCCGGGCCCGATGCCCGGAGCCTCCCGGCCGGAGCGCGGGCTCTCTGCGGACAAGGGTGAGCGAGGACGAGGCCACCCCAAGGGGGTTCAGATTGTTTTCCCCCGGGAGATTCAGGACCCGGACCCCTAGGGAATGCGGGTCCATCCCGGGATTGTAGGACCCGGCTGCAGGGAGCGGGTTCGGGAGGAAGAGGAGGAAAAAGAGCAGAGCAGAGGCACGGTGGAAACCCACCGGGGGTAGGTGGTGCCGGGGTGGGGGGAACCTTTCTGCTCGGCCCATCCCTTCCCCAGCCACTCTCATGACTCAGCAGTTCCATGCCAGTAATTTAGAGTAATTATAAAGTGGGAGTGGGCACTCGGGTGGGTCTGAGGGAGAATTTGGGGCTGGGAAGGAGGCAGGTCCCTGGGCCACAGGTAGTGGGGATGGATTCTGGGGGAGTATCCTGCCCTGACGTGGTCTCCGGGCCATGGGGGGCTGTGGGGGGGCTAATCCCACCTTGGGGTGTGGGTTCTCTTTGAGGTGCAGACCAAAGTCGGGCTGCTGGGGTGGGCATCAGGGAGCGCAGCGGTCGCATCTTCCATCCCGAGGTGCCAGGGCAGATTCCCACTCTCCCACTGAAACCATTGGGGTCTCTTGGCGACGAGGGGACACGAATCACAGCCACCACCAGAGCAAACCCTCACCCCCTTCCCCCCTCCCCGGCCCCACGGAGCGGCCGAGGCCCGTTTTTATCCAGACTTGGGTTGGTTTTTCTCTTTGGTTATCTAGCTGTATGAGTGTATGTGATATCATAAAGCTAGAGAACCGAATGTAAAAACCCACTCACTATTCTCCGGGAGAAGAGCCCTGCCCTCCCGGCAGGAGAGGGGCTCGCTGGCCGCCGGCCTCCCCGAGGCACTGACCATGGTGCCTTTGCAAAAGCGGGCGAGCATCTGGAAGCCAAACGCGGCCGTGGAATGGAAATTTCAGTGCGGTGGGGTGGAGTATTTTTTTTGTCCTTAATCATTTTTATTGAGGCCCAGAGCAAGCACCTATGCCTGCCTGATTGGTTCCAAGCTGAGGTTTCTCAAGCTGCCTAACAAACCCAGCACCTTGATTTTATTCCTCTCTCTGTGGGTTTTTTATCCCCACTGTAGTTTTAATTTCCACGTCGACAATTAAAGCTCGTTCGCGCCGGGTGTGCCAGAGAGAAATGAAACGGGGCCAGCTCCCAAATCACCCCCAGAGAAATCCTGTTTATAACGAAGTGGAAGGAAAGTTGCTTAAATATATTACTGCATGCAAATTGTCATTTAGCACAAAGCCGTTGCTGAGGGTGGTTTTATCTACTGGGGAAGAGAAATAAATCACCGGTGCTCGCCCGTTATTCTGCGTCTGCAGAGGTTGCAGCTTTGTTCTTTGGAGAGGAGGATTTAGGAGCATTGCTTGGAGGGTACTGATGCTCCTCTGATCTCAGCTTCTACCTCCTGGTCCCTCCTGGATCCTCCTTGTGCTCCTGCTTTTGTGCCCGTGGGTTGGGGTGTTGCATGCTGCCAGCTTCGTCCTTCCCTCCTGCTTCCCCATCTTGTCTTGGTCCCCGCGGTGCTGGGGTGAGGGATGTGGGGCTGAGTGCTGGATGCACTCTGAGGGCTGATGCTGGAAGAGGGGAGAGGCTGTGAGTGGTGACACCAAAGGCTGAGTGGTCCCTTTTCCCTCGGGGAAGGAGGAGTGGTGTATTCTGGTTTGTGTTTCGGGGTGCAGCTTGGAGCAGGCAGCAAGGGGAGGCTGTAGAGTCCAGCCCTGAGCTCCCGGGCATTGGGCAGCGGTGAGCTGGGAGGCTCCGCAGGTGGACTCGGGCACTCATGGGCTGAAACCACGGCAGGATCAGGCCCTGCCTGTGCCTGACCATCCCCAGCTCTCCCACGGGAGGCAGACACGGCACAAGGGGTGCAGCAGCCCGAATAAGGCAGTGGCATAGGGGGATCTCTGCTCTTTGCCACCCTGCTGCTGCTTGGGTCTGGTGCATCATTTCACTGGCTGGGTTGATGCTGAGAAACGAGAAGAGTATCAGCTCCAAATATTAAGCACTCAGTGCCTCTATCCCCCACCCTCCTCAGCCTCTCCCTGCCTGGCACATGCTGCTTCTCTGTGGGGTTGTGTCTCTTCTTTTGCCTGATGTTGCTGGAGTGTGGAGCAGAGGAGGAATTTGGGGTGCAGGAGGCAGGAGGGCACCTCCTTCCCTCTCAACAGATCTTGCTTTGTTCAGGCAGGAGATTCCTTGTCCTGGATCCCTGTGATCACTGATCCTACACCCCCAGCCTGTACAGACATCCCAGGCTCACCCAGTTGGGTGTTTTTCTGGGCAGGGAGGACATGAACCCTATATATAGTGTGGGATAAAGTGGAGACAGCCCCTGTAGACTCTAAATATGGTGTGTGATAAAGAGGAGGTGGTCTCTCTACACCCCATGCCCTGCCTGGGGATGGGAAGGGGAGTGTGGATGCTTTAGCTGTGGCGGTGCTGAGCTGGGTGAGAGCTTTTGCTGCAGCACAACACAGGGCTGCAGCAGCTTCCAGAAGCACCAGCTTGTTTCTTTGGTGGAAACACAGGTCCTCAGGGGAAAATTTGCCCTGTCTGATGGCCAATGCCACCCCACATTCTGCTTGGTGGGCTGGATGGTTGGGTCACTATGCCAGGAGGAAGGAAAAGCTTCCTCAGCTCCTCACTGATTTGCCTTGAGCTCCTCCAAGAGATGGCAGATTTCTGGCTGGCTTTTATGCCAGCCTCTCTTACATTAACCATCTCAAGCCCTTCAAGATCCAGCCCAGCTGTGGATCCTGGAGCTTTGTGTGCAGGTTTGGGCAGGGTTTGGGCAGAAGCTGCCTGCACAGACCTGCTCACGCCTCCGTAGCGGCAGCAGAGGAAGGAGCTGACTGGTGGGAAACACGTTCCAGCGGCTGCAGGGCCGTGTGGGGACAGCTGGGAGGATGCACAGCAGTGGCAGGAGGGATGTAGAGTGTAAAGCACGGGGAGCTGATGCTGTGCCTCACCCCTACCCTCTCCTCTCACTCTCTTAAGCTGTAGCACACCCCAAAACCACAGCACCACACACCCCCAACAAGCTGGACGGGAGCTGAGAAAGGAGAAGCGGTGCAAGCTGTGCTGCACTCAGGAAAGCATCTCCTCCCTCCTGACTACTTGTAAACCATTTAGCAAGAATTTCTTAAAATAGGTTCCACTTTAAGGACTTATCTGCTGAATACCATTAATTTTCTGGGGGTTCGTTAAAAGCAAACTTGGTATCATAGCAACTGAATCTATTCCAGGGAAGCAGCCAATGGCGCCGCACGGCGTGAGCGACCCAAGGCGAGAGAAAAGGAGCCTTTCAGGTTTATTCTCAGGCTTGTGCAAGTGCCTTGTGCAAAGTGAAGTTTTAATTGTCAGTGTTTTATTCCTCCCAGAACCGTTTCTCCCAGCAAATCTGCAGGGAGAGGAGAAATCACCAGCGCAGGCAAATCAGTGTCGCCTTGGAGGGATGTGTGTGTGTGTGTGTGTGTGTGGATGTGGTGGGTGCTCAGGTCCCTACTGATGCTGCCAATTGGTCTTGGTGCTCAGAACAGCCAGGTTCATCCCTCAGGGATCTGTGCCACCAGCCTTGGTGCCAACCAGCTCTGATGCCACCCTTGGGAGCATCGTCTCTGGCTGGGCGGGATGGATCTGAGAGCGCCCAGCAGGATGGGGGGCTGCTGGTCAAGGATGTTAATCCCTGTCTCATTTTGTTGGCCTGGCTAAAGGAATAGTCATTATTTTCCTTTAATCCCATCTCTCTCCTGTTTTCCATTAGGCCCTAAGCTGCAATCTTGTTCCCAGGGGATGTTACACTGAGGATAATCCCAGTTGCTGCCGGGGCACTCGCTCGGGCTACTTTGGGGCAGGGAGGTTGGTTGGCAGCTCCTGGGCTGCTGCTGGTGTGTAAGGGTTGAGCCCAGCTTGGGATCTCCAGTCCTGCTCCTTGGCACTGGGAGAGGAGTTGGGTTGAGCATCTTGGTGCTGGTACAGTATAGTTGAGCAAAATGGGGTGCTCCTCAAAACTGTGACCCAGTGGAGAACTCATCTCCCAGCGATGGGGACAGAGAGCTTGTGGCTGCCTTGGCTTTGGGATGCTGATGGTGCTGCTGCCTCATACTGTGTCAGCTTTGAGTGGCCAGGATCTGGCCCTGGGTTTGGTGGTGGGACAGAAAGAGCCCTTTATGCTGTAGATGGTGTAAGGGATGGAGGGAGAAGGTGGCTGCTGGGGTTTGGGGTGCTGGGAGGAGCTGGGAGGCAGCTTCACCTCCACCCCACGGCTGCAGAGCTCAGTCAGGAAGCACAAGATGGCAGCTGCCAGCACCTCAGCTGCCAGAGCCCTAAAAACAACACTGCCCATGATTACTGCCACTGTGCAGTGTGATGTTCAGCTGCTTTAACTGGGGATGGGTGGCAGGAGCTGTGCTTGCAGCCATCCTGATGCTGGCATCACATGTGTGTGCCCTTCACCCCAAACCTCCCCATCCCTGAGTGAGGGGGTCCTCATTCTGCTCCCCAAGCCCTGGTGCTGCTTCCTCCTCCCACCCCATGCTTGATAGCAGGGGAAGGGGGGGAAATAAAGGTAATTGATGATAAAAAGGATCACCTAAATAGAAAGTAGAAGAGCCCCAGCCAAAACCATATCCCTGAGCAGGAGGAAATGAAGAACACTGATGTGTTTAACTTCAGGCCATTTAAAAATCACCATTGAAGAGGCCACAGTAAATAACAATTCCTTCCCATCAGGTCTGTGGCAGGGTGGTGGTGAAGCTCCTGTTTATTTACTCAGAGCTGGTGGAGCAGCTCTTTAGCTGCTAATTTTTATAGATGTCAGGCTGAAGGCTCTGACCTGGATAAATCAGGTGCTGGAAGTGGAGGGAGTGATGCAAGAGCATTCAGCCCTCCTTCAGTGCTGGATTGGTGCAGAGCTCCCTGGCAGAGGTGTGTGTGGGACCCTCACCCACCAGACCCAGCTTGTGGAGGGGTGTGAGATGAGACCTCTCCACACAGGGCTGGGTGTGCAGGATGTCAGGGGCTGTTCCCAGCCCACTGGCTCCACACCATGGGCTGGAGCTTTGCTTTCTCTCTCTCTCTCTCTCTGTTTTTATGGAGAAATTATTATTTACAGTTTAATATCTTCATGTTTCTATGGAAACTCCATGGCTGTGCTGGGTGGAGAAGTCAAAACCAGCCAGGGAAATGGCACTGCTGGAAAGCGAGTGGGGCGGGCACTCGGCTGTGCCAGGGTGCAGTGACCAGGGGATGGGGTGGGCACAGTGTGGAGGGACCACCTGGGTGCTGGTGATGCTCTGAGTGTTGGGGTGTTGAGGATGTGACCTTGGTGACTGCGCTGTGTCAGTGCCACCAAAGCCAAACCCTTTGCCTCGTGCTCCTCGGTGAGGGGTTTTGGTGAGCAGGAACCCTCCTGGCACGGGGAAAACCTCATGGGCATTGCCAGTGCTTTGGTGGGTGAAGGTTGGCTGAGTCCCCTCCCCTCACTATGGGCATCACCCACCCAGGGAAAACACTCCAGCCCTGAATGTAGGTCAGGCACGTA
The DNA here is from genome assembly GCF_028858725.1 of Colius striatus. Taxonomy (NCBI): domain Eukaryota; kingdom Metazoa; phylum Chordata; class Aves; order Coliiformes; family Coliidae; genus Colius; species Colius striatus. The sequence goes on from NC_084783.1 coordinate 3,569,202, forward strand.
TGTGCATCATCACATACATCTGTCGACTTCAAAGAGCCGGGGCTCATCCTCACCCCTAACAGACCCTCCAACACATTTACACCCCTACCCAGCAAACACAGGGCTTGTTGTATACCAAGGGGGAACCCCCCCTCAACCCCTCCCTATGCCTGGCACTCATGTGGAAAGAGCACAGTGGTGGCAGAGACCTTCTCTCCCTAATAGCGGGTGACAGGGACTTGCTAGTGGCGATGTCCCCACGCCCGGGATGGAAGGTGTGTGATGGCCCTGCCTTTGTCACAAAGTATCTATCAGAGCAGCAAGGAAAGGTCAGCAGGAAAAAGCACGTGGGGAAGCATGAGCAGACCCTGAGGATGCTGGCCTGAGCTTGTCCCACTGGCTGTTCTCCTCTGCTGCAAGGAGATGAGCTTAAAAAAAACCCCACCCACCCACCTCAACCCAACCCCAAAAGCTCAGCTGCTTAAAAAAATCATGACTGTGGCTTTGGCTGCCTTTGCCTTCTGGTTTTGGAGCCTTTGGGGATGGTGTTTTCATGCCTTCCTCAGCCACCAGAAATGTAGCTATTTATTTTTCATGAAAAGCAGCATCCCAGTGCTATTCTGGGGCTGGGCCTTGACAAACAAGGGAGGATGGTGGGGCTGGAGCTGGCTGGGAGGGGAGGGGGTTGTGCCTGTGCCACTGCTGCTGGCTTCAAGGATCAACCCCCTCCCTGACTCCATGGTGAGTGGGACCCCCCCCCTCAGTCCCTGTAGCTCCCTGGGAGGCTGAGCCCAGACTTTCTCTGCCCCAATTCCCTGGGAAACCAGGCAAGGGCTGATCCTTGTGTGGCTCTTTATTGCTTTCTGTAGATTTCTACAGACATTGGAGAGGATTTTTGAGCAACCCAGAGGCTGGAGGTGAGGGGAAATCAAGGTGTGATGTGCCCAAGTTGCTCCATCCCTGGGGAATCCCATCACTTTCTGTGTCAAGTAGGGATTTAATGCAAAGAATTTGCTCCCAGAGCATCAAATGGTGGTTGGGAAACTGGGGCACGGTGGGCAGTGCCCAGGAGCTCAGTGTGGTGGGCAGGGTGTGTGAGGTGCCCGTTTGGGCATGGACAGACACCAGCCCTGTGGCTCTTTTGCTTGCTGAGCCTCTGGCTTTGCAAATCCAGGATGGGAGCTGGCTCATGTGGCTCATTTCTTCTGCCCAAATCCAAGCACCCAGAGAAAAGGAGAGAGAGACAGAAGCTCCAAGCTGAGGGGCATTAACACCCACTCTGCTGCTTGGGGCTTGGAATGCACCCCCTCCTTAACTCCCTGCTTCTCCCTTTCCATTGCACACACTTGAAGGGTGAAATCTTTCCCTGGCTGCAATGCATAAAGCTGAGCTGGGCACACGCGTGTGCTCCCACGCTGAGCCAGGCTTGCACACGCGTGTGCAGGAGCAGCCCAGCCGCGGTCGGGGCCGGCTGCTCCTGGAGACGGGGGTGCGAGTGGCATTTCAATGCGATCCGGGCGGGAACAATGAGGTGTGTTTTTAAGGGACTGTGAAAGGGGTTTTTTTTTTGCTGAAGGCCTGAAAAGGCGGCAGGGGGGGAGGGAGGGAGCCGGGCAGCCCCTCTATTAGCTCAGTGCAGCAGCGAGAACAGCTGTGAAAAGAGCCCAAGCCTTTTTCCCACGCCCAGAGGAGCGGAGCGAGGGAAGGAGCCCTCCCAGCGAGGTCAGATCCCATCACTAATATATACACAGGCTGTGCCCTCATTCACGTCACCCCGGCGCAGGTTTGTTTAAGGCACACACACACTGACACTAATTTCTCCTTGCCCTCGCTCCCCCAGCCGGCCCCATTATGAGCCCTCGCTGCATTAAACCCCTCCCCGTGCTCCGGAGACGGCTGGCGGCACCGAGGGGGTTTGAGATTGGGGGGGGTTATCTCTCTCCTCCTATTCCTCCCCCTAACCGTTTCTCCCCTCCCCAACACCTGACCGGCAAGGTCAAGATGAGCTGGCCGCGCCTGGGCGGCGGTGATGGGCGCTGGGCAGCAGCTGCTGCGCCGGGGCCGGCTCGCAGGAATGTGCCGCCGCTCTCGGGACCCGCAGATGGGACCTGGCGGGGGTTTGACACCCGGGACTCAGCTGGTGGAGGCGGCTGGAGGAGGGGGAGGGTGACCCCCCCACCCTCCTCCTCCTCCTCCTCCTCACCACGTCCCCGCCTGGCTCTGTGCATTCACGGGACCGTGGCTGATTGATGCCGGCGGAGGTTTGGCCTCGCGGCTGCGACTGGGATGGATGAAGTTGTGGGGCTTTGCTGGGTTGGTTCAAACCCTCCTCAAAGCTGCAGTATCCAGAGTGTGGCGGGCAGAGATCCCGGCGCTTTCGGTGCTGCTTGGTGTGGTCTCACCGCTCCGAGCACGGTGTGTCCCGGTGCAAACCCTCAGCGATGCCGGGGCCGGGCCACTCTGCCCCTGTCCCTTGCACCCAGTACCGAGGGAGCTCTGAGCAGGGGGTGTGCAGGATGCACACAGGACTTGCAGACAGTGAGGGGATTGTTCCCCTGCTGCTCTTTTCCTGCCAGGATCCCCCTTCTCCCCGCGGTGCTGGCAGCCCGGCCAGGCATCTGCTGAGAGACAGGCAGCAAATAAATCAGGGCTTGTTTATTCTCGTGCCTGGGCTTGGTGTGTGAGTTCATTTTAAAACGTTCTGCCTTAAATTACAGCCTAATAAATCAATACCCACTTAGTGATGCAAGCGAGAGGGAGCAGTTTGTGCCAAGAATTCAAGTTGCCTCTGCAGCTCTGGGGCTTCATGGGGGGCTTGAGGGGGTGAGTCCCAGCAGGACACTGTCCTGGGACACGTGTGAGTGTCTGGGCATGGCCAGGGTGTGGATGTAGGTGGTTTGCATGGCTGGGATACATATGTCATGGCTGTACATGGTCAGAACAGAAGTGTGAGTAGCCAGGGATAAGTGTGTGCTGTCAGCCTCCCGGTGCAGGGGCTTGGGGCAGCCTCAGTGCTAATCCCAGCCTCCCCAGCTCCTCTGCTGTGGGATGTCTCTGGATTTCCTCACAAGAAAAGGGTGACAATAGTCACTCAGCTCTGTCTCGCCTCCCCCTCCCTGCTCGGGATGCTTATGTCCCCACTAACAGCTTTCCCCGAGCATCCTCCTCCCCTTCGTCCCTCTGCTCACACCTTTCACTTGTCTAATCCCCTTGTATTTGTCTGGGCTGCCTTCCAGGGCCACCCACCTCTTTATAGGGCCACTGCTATGTAAACGCTGCCTTTGCTCTGCTAAACGGGCTCTGCTCCTCAGCACAGTCGGGGTTAGCGGGACCAGACCTTTCATGTGCCGCCTGCCTTCCTCAGGGCTGCCCTTCACACCATCCTCATCCTCCTTCCTTCCCAGGCACCAGCCTTTCTCAGTGCCCAGCACCACAGCCCTGGCTGCCATCGCTTCTTGCTCCCACCAAAGCAGGATGCCCAGAGACTCTCAGCCCTCCCCCAGCTTATGTCGAGGCCAGTTTTATCCCTCCTCCCCCTTCCTCATCTCCTTTGCCAAGCCCTGACACTTGATGGCAGCCCATTCAAAATGCATGGGCTCCCCTTTCCAAGCACCCGGGTCCTTTTGAACTAAAAGGATTTTCTCAGAGGCTAAGTTCAAATGTATGGCCCGTTATTTATTTATCACCCCAGCTATGTATTATTCATTTATTTAAAAATGTATGGCAGCTGGGAGCCCCGTGTTTAATCACCCCATGGCTGGTGAGGGCCAGGTGGAGCCAGCCCCTCACCCTTGGTGCTGTGGCTGCCGTCGCCCTCACGCCTGATTTACCACCAGCCCAAGCCAAAACCCAGCCCAGGCAGAGCACAACAGCCTTGCCAGGTGGGTGTTGGTGTTTCAAGGGGGAATGCCAAAGGGCCTGCTGTGCCCTGATGCTGTGGGTGGCCACATGGGGTTGTCAGCCCTCACCTCCCTGGTATGGCTTTTTGGGGATGGGGATGTGCTCTGCTTGCCACCTGGTTGGCTCCTGACTGGCAGATTGCTGCCTGTCTCCAACACAAGGACAAAGTGGCTGATGTTGTGCTGCTGTGCAGAGAGACTGGAAAGGGGTTGGCATTGGGCTGTGGAGATGCAAAGCAAGAAAAAAAAGGGCAGAAAATGGAGGAAATGGGGTGTGTTTTGCTTTCCTCAGCATCACAGGGAGAAGGGGACACATCCAGCCCTCCTGGCACCTCCTGGTCCCTGCAGAGTGAAGGACTGAGTCCCCTCACAAGAGGAGCATAAAGGGTTAAGGATGTTTTCCTTCCCCCCTCCAAACTCCCCATGTCCCCCCCTCCTTCACCACCACCACCCTCTTCCTGGGACACTCACTAATTGAGACAGCTTCAGCCTCTGCCTCCCTCTCTCTCCCCCTGGGGCTGAGCTGCCTCTTCCCAGGGGGAGCACATTGTCTGCTCCAGCCAGGGTTGATGTAATCCCTAAGCCTGAACAATACTTCCCCACCCCGCTCCTGCTGAAAGGGTATTAGTTGCCCAATGAGATAATTACTCCACAGGCCACCCTAATCATCCTGCCAGCCCAGCCACTCTCCCTCACCCAGCCCACAGCCACCCAGCTCAGCCCCACAGCACCTGGGATGTGGGTTTGGCTTCCCCTGGGCTGCTGCTGCCAGAGTTTCCCCTATGTAGGCACTCAGACCCCAAACAGCAGCAGCAGAACAGACTGAGGGTGCCAGCTGCAGCCCCATGAGTGTTGTCACCTCACAATGTGATGGGGTGCAGGGTGGGAGCTTTGGGGTGCTGAGCCTGGGCTGGCAATACCCCTGCTGCTGTGCTGATGAAGGACAAGTGGGATGAACCTGCTCCTGGTGTGATGGGCTTTGAGGGGTTGGAACCTGCTCCTGGTGTGATGGGCTTTGGGGGTTGGAACCTGCTCCTGGTATGATGGGCTTTGGGGGTTGGAACCTGCTCCTGGTGTGATGGGCTTTGGGGGTTGGAACCTGCTCCTGGTGTGATGGGCTTTGGGGGTTGGAACCTGCTCCTGGTGTGATGGGCTTTGGGGGGTTGGAACCTGCTCCTGGCGTGATGAGCTTTGGGGTTTGGTCTCCTGAGGAAGATCTGTGCTGGCAAACATGCCCTGAGCAGCTGGCAGTGGAGCACAGACCCATCAGCACATCCAGAAACTGGGCTGGAATGTGGAGAAACAGCAGCCTAGAAATAGATCTATACCAACATTTGCACAGACCTCAGTTCAACCCCACCCCCAATTTCAGCCACTCCAACCTCACCCCAAGCTACAGGGTCAATGTGAAATCATCCCTGGGTTTGGTACCTGGAGGGATGTGATGTGCTCCCCTAGAGCTGTGTGATGTGTGCATGGCCTTAGAGTGTCCCCACAGGCACGTGTGTCCCCACAGGCACACGTGTGTGCCCACACAGGCAATGCCATCTGCTTGGCTGAGCTGAAACAGGGGCTGTTTTCCTCACTCTCAGTGCCAAGGGCTGCCTCTCCCTTCCTGAAGCAGCTCTGATGTAGCCAGTCAGCCACTGAGCTCCCTTAATTGTCTCTTAATTGTTCCTTAATTGTCCCATGTGCTGGAACTGGGGCTGCTGCAGGAGAAGGGGCTGCCCAAACCAAAGCCTGGTTCTTATTAATCCTGCTCTCTGCAGCTCTGGCCATGCTGAAGTCAGGGATTATCCCATCCACACCAGTACAGCCAGAGCTGGGTGGGCAGGGAATTAATCTCCTGGAGGTTTTGCTCATCCCATCCCTAGGAAAAGGGGCTGGGAGGGGGGGTTGGGAGACACATGGAGGAGTCAGAGCCAGGATGGAGACCCTCTGCCCCCCTGGACTTGGCAGGGAGGGAGCTGGTGTTGGGTGGGATACTCAGGGATGGGGTAGATGGGGTAGGGTGGGCAGGGAATGAATCTCCTGTAGGTTTTGCTGATCCCATCCCTAGGAAAAGGGGCTGGGAGGGGGGGTTGGGGGACAGCTGGAGGGGTCAGAACCAGGATGGAGACTCTCTGCCCCCCTGGACTTGGCAGAGGGGGAGCTGGTGTTGGGTGGGATGCTCAGGGATGCCCAGGCATGGGGTAGGGTGGGCAGGGAATGAATCTCATGTAGGTTTTGCTGGTCCCATCCCTAGGAAAAGAGGCTGGGAGGAGGGGTTGGAGGACACCTGGAGGGGTCAGAGCAAGGATGGAGACCCTCTGCCCCCCTGGACTTGGCAGGGAGGGAGCTGGTGTTGGGTGGGATGCTCAGGGATGGGGTAGATGGGGTAGGGTGTGCAGGGAATGAATCTCCTGGAGGTTTTGCTCATCCCATCCCTAGGAAAAGGAGCTGGGGGGGAGGGGGTTAGGGGGCACATGGAGGGATCAGAGCCAGGATGGAGACCCTCTGCCCCCCTGGACTTGGCAGGGAGGGAGCTGGTGTTGGGTGGGATGCCCAGGCATGGGGTAGGGTGGGCAGGGAATGAATCTCCTGTAGGTTTTGCTGATCCCATCCCTAGGAAAAGGGGCTGAGAGGGGGGGTTGGGGGACACCTGGAGGGGTCAGAGTCAGGATGGAGACCCTCTGCCCCCCTGGACTTGGCAGGGAGGGAGCTGGTGTTGGGTGGGATGCTCAGGGATGGGGTAGGGTGGGCAGGGAATGAATCTCCTGTAGGTTTTGCTGATCCCATCCCTAGGAAAAGGGGCTGGGAGGGGGGGTTGGGAGACACCTGGAGGGGTCAGAGCAAGGATGGAGACTCTCTGCCCCCCTGGACTTGGCAGAGGGGGAGCTGGTGTTGGGTGGGATACTCAGGGATGGGGTAGATGGGGTAGGGTGGGCAGGGAATGAATCTCCTGTAGGTTTTGCTGATCCCATCCCTAGGAAAAGGAGCTGGGGGGGAGGGGGTTGGGGGACAGCTGGAGGGGTCAGAGCCAGGATGGGGACCCTCTGCCCCCCTGGACTTGGCAGGGAGGGAGCTGGTGTTGGGTGGGATGCCCAGGCATGGGGTAGAGTGTGCAGGGAATGAATCTCCTGTAGGTTTTGCTGGTCCCATCCCTAGGAAAAGGAGCTGGGGGGGAGGGGGTTGGGGGACACCTGGAGGGGTCAGAGCCAGGATGGAGACCCTCTGCCCCCCTGGACTTGGCAGGGAACGAGTTGGTATTGGGTGGGATGCTCAGGGATGGGGTAGATGGGGTAGGGTGGGCAGGGAATGAATCTCCTGGAGGTTTTGCTGATCCCATCCCTAGGAAAAGGAGCTGGGGGGGAGGGGGTTAGGGGACACCTGGAGGGATCAGAGCCAGGATGGAGACCCTCTGCAGCCCTGGACTTGGCAGGGAGGGAGCTGGTATTGGGTGGGATGCCCAGGCATGGGGTAGATGGGGTAGGGTGGGCAGGGAATGAATCTCCTGTAGGTTTTGCTGATCCCATCCCTAGGAAAAGGAGCTGGGGGTGGGGGTTGGGGGACACCTGGAGGGGTCAGAGCCAGGATGGAGACTCTCTGCCCCCCTGGACTTGGCAGGGAGGGAGCTGGTGTTGGGTGGGATGCTCAGGGATGGGGTAGGGTGGGCAGGGAATGAATCTCCTGTAGGTTTTGCTGATCCCAACCCTAGGAAAAGGGGTTAGGGGACATCTGGAGGGGTCAGAACCAGGATGGAGACCCTCTGCCCCCCTGGACGTGGCAGGGAGGGAGCTGGTATTGGGTGGGATGCTCACCGGGATACTCAGGGACGAGGTTTGAGTGACAGCTCCGACTCGTAGTCACCAAGCTGCACTTCTCCAAGTTCCCAGCGAGGACTTTTCCCCCCTCCCCAACCCCCGCTGTGGGAGGGGGGAGGGATGGAGCGGTGCAAGGCCAATGCTGCGCCAGGGACCCGGCCCCTCTCCAGCCGCCGCTCCTCCCCATCCTTTTCTTACCCGATCTCTCCTGACAGACAAACACCGGCTCTTTCTCCGCCACAAAGTCCTTGTCCAGCCAAGCACACAAAGCGGATCCATTATCCGATGGGGGACAGAAAGGAGGGGCCGGGGTTGGGGGGGGGATGGGGTGATGGGGAGGGGGGGGGGTGCAGCCACCGCACAATACCCGCAAGTGGCTGCGGGGCCGCCCCTATTGTGTCTGGGCAGGAAGGGCCGGGACCCCCGGAGCGGCCCCCTCAATGGCAGCATTGTGTCTGAACCCCCCCTTGCTCCTCTCCCCAGCTCCATTCCCTTGGGGGGGGATGTTTGTGTCCCCAGCTCTCGCTGCCCGTCTGAGGCAGCAGCATCAATGCACCCCGTTTGTGCTCTTTTGGGGGGGGTCCTCTCTTCTCATCACCCCCCCTGAGGGTGTTGGAGAGGCTTTTTTAGGGGAGTAAAGCAAAGGATGGGTGCTTCCCCTTTCCCCCCACCTCAGGGTTGTGTGGGGTGAAGGCAGAGTGCTGCAAGTCCTCACCTCCACGCTGTGGTTTAGGTGATGGAAGGGCTGTTCTGGTGCAGCCCAACACATCCAGTGGCTGCTGGGGGATGGGGGGACACCACCAAAGGGATATCTACAGAGGATTTCCCTCCCTATGACCTCCTGGGAAGGTTTGACCCCTCTTTACCAATGCCATCCCATCTACAGAATGGGCTGTGTGGGTGATGGAGCCCATGGAGGGGGGCAATGACCCCCCTGGGGATGTCCAACAGGGACCTTGTGCAGGTTTCTATGTTCCTACATAGAAACAGAGACCTTGAGGCTCATCACCAGCCTCTGGCAATGCCAGGAGGAGCCTTTGGGATCCCCTTAAAGCATCACCTTGGCCATGTGGCTCTGCCCAGTGTGGCTGCAGCATGGTTACGATGGCTCAGTGCTGAGCAGAGTGAGATCAGCGTGGGTTTGGGGGTGACTGGGGTGGGTTTGGAGGGGATTAGTGTGGTTTTAGGGGTGGCTGATGTGAGGTGGAGTGATTGGTGTGGGTTTGGGAGTGATTAGTATGGCTCTAGGGGTGATTGGAATGGATTGGGAGGTGATAGGGGTGGTTTTAGGGGTGATTGAAATGGATTTGGGGGCATTGATGTGGTTTTAGGGGGGATTGGTGTGGGTTTGGGGGTGATTGATGTGGTTTTAGGGGTGATTGGGGTGGTTTCAGGGGGGATTGGTGTGGTTCTAGGGGTGAATAGTGTGGATTTGGAGGTGATTGGGGTGGTTTTAGGGGTGATTGAAATGGATTTGGGGGCATTAATGTGGTTTTAGGGGGGATTGCTGTGGATTTGGGGGTGACTGGTGTGGTTTCAGGGGTGATTGGAATGGATTGGGAGGTGATTGGTGTGGTTCTAGGGGTGATTGAAATGGATTTGGGGGGATTAATGTGGTTTTAGGGGGGATTGGTGTGGGTTTGGGGGTGAATGGGGTGGATTTGGAGGGGATTAGTGTGGTTTTAGGGGTGACTGGAATGGACTGGGAGGTGATTAGAGTGGTTTCAGGGGGGATTGGTGTGGTTCTAGGGGTGAATAGTGTGAATTTGGGGGTGATTGGGGTGGTTTTAGGGGTGATTGAAATGGATTTGGGGGCATTAATGTGGTTTTAGGGGGGATTGGTGTGGGTTTGGGGGTGATTAGTGTGCATTTGGAGGGGATTAGTGTGGTTTTAGGGGTGACTGGAATGGATTGGGAGGTGATTGGGGTGGTTTCAGGGGTGATTGGTGTGGTTCTGGGGTGAATGGTGTGGATTTGGAGGGGATTGGGGTGGTTTTAGGGGTGATTGAAATGGATTTGGGGGCATTAATGTGGTTTTAGGGGGGATTGCTGTGGATTTGGGGGTGACTGGTGTGGTTTCAGGGGTGATTGGAATGGATTGGGAGGTGATTGGTGTGGTTCTAGGGGTGATTGAAATGGATTTGGGGGGATTAATGTGGTTTTAGGGGGGATTGGTGTGGGTTTGGGGGTGAATGGGGTGGATTTGGAGGGGATTAGTGTGGTTTTAGGGGTGACTGGAATGGACTGGGAGGTGATTAGAGTGGTTTCAGGGGGGATTGGTGTGGTTCTAGGGGTGAATAGTGTGAATTTGGGGGTGATTGGGGTGGTTTTAGGGGTGATTGAAATGGATTTGGGGGCATTAATGTGGTTTTAGGGGGGATTGGTGTGGGTTTGGGGGTGATTAGTGTGCATTTGGAGGGGATTAGTGTGGTTTTAGGGGTGACTGGAATGGATTGGGAGGTGATTGGGGTGGTTTCAGGGGGGATTGGTGTGGTTCTGGGGTGAATGGTGTGGATTTTGAGGGGATTGGGGTGGTTTTAGGGGTGATTGAAATGGATTTGGGGGCATTAATGTGGTTTTAGGGGTGATTGATGTGGGTTTGGGGGTGACTGGTGTGGTTTTAGGGGTGATTGGTGTGGATTTGGAGGGGATTAGTGTGGTTTTAGGGGTGATTGGTGTGGGTTTGGGGGTGATTGATGTGGTTTTGGGGGTGATTGAAATGGATTTGGGGGCATTGATGTGGTTTTAGGGGGGATTGGTGTGGATTTGGGGGTGACTGGTGTGGTTTTAGGGGGGATTGCTGTGGATTTGGGGGTGACTGGTGTGGTTTTAGGGGTGATTAGTGTGCATTTGGAGGGGATTAGTGTGGTTTTAGGGGTGATTGGAATGGATTTGGAGGTGATAGGGATGGTTTTAGGGGTGATTGAAATGGATTTGGGGGGATTCATGTGGTTTTAGGGGGGATTGGTGTGGGTTTGGGGGTGAATGGGGTGGTTTTAGGGGTGATTAGTGTGGATTTGGAGGGGATTGGGGTGGTTTTAGGGGCGATTGAAATGGATTTGGGGGCATTAATGTGGTTTTAGGGGGGATTGCTGTGGATTTGGGGGTGACTGGTGTGGTTTTAGGGGTGATTGGAATGGATTTGGAGGTGATAGGGATGGTTTTGGGGGTGATTGAAATGGATTTGGGGGCATTAATGTGGTTTTAGGGGGGATTGGTGTGGGTTTGGGGGTGAATGGGGTGGTTTTAGGGGTGACTGGAATGGATTGGGAGGTGATTGGGGTGGTTTCAGGGGTGATTGGTGTGGTTCTAGGGGTGAATGGTGTGGATTTGGAGGTGATTGGGGTGGTTTTAGGGGTGATTGAAATGGATTGGGAGGTGATTGGGGTGGTTTTGGGGGTGATTGAAATGGATTTGGGGGCATTAATGTGGTTTTAGGGGGGATTGATGTGGGTTTGGGGGTGATTGATGTGGTTTTAGGGGTGATTAGTGTGGATTTGGAGGGGATTAGTGTGGTTTTAGGGGTGACAGGAATGGATTTGGAGGGGATTGGGGTGGTTTTAGGGGTGATTGAAATGGATTTGGGGGCATTAATGTGGTTTTAGGGGGGATTGGTGTGGGTTTGGGGGTGACTGGTGTGGTTTTAGGGGTGATTAGTGTGGATTTGAAGGGGATTAGTGTGGTTTTAGGGGTGATTGGAATGGATTTGGAGCTGATAGGGATGGTTTTAGGGGTGATTGAAATGGATTTGGGGGGATTCATGTGGTTTTTGGGGGGGATTGGTGTGGGTTTGGGGGTGAATGGTGTGGTTTTAGGGGTGACTGGAATGGATTTGGAGGTGATTGGGGTGGTTTTAGGGGGGATTGGTGTGGTTCTAGGGGTGAATGGTGTGGATTTGGAGGGGATTCGTGATTTTAGGGGTGATTGAAATGGATTTGGGGGCATTAATGTGGTTTTAGGGGTGATTGATGTGGGTTTGGGGGTGGCTAGTGTGGTTTTAGGGGTGATTGAAATGGATTTGGGGGGATTAGTGTGGTTTTAGGGGTGACTGGAATGGACTGGGAGGTGATTGGGGTGGTTTCAGGGGGGATTGGTGTAGTTCTGGGGTGAATGGTGTGGATTTGGGGGTGATTAGGGTGGTTTTAGGGGTGAATGGTGTGGTTTTAGGGGTGATTGAAATGGATTTGGGGGGATTCATGTGGTTTTAGGGGGGATTGGTGTGGGTTTGGGGGTGATTAGTGTGGATTTGGAGGGGATTAGTGTGATTTTAGGGGTGACTGGAATGGATTGGGAGGTGATTGGGGTGGTTTCAGGGGTGAATGGTGTGGATTTGGAGGGGATTGGGGTGGTTTTAGGGGTGATTGAAATGGATTTGGGGGCATTAATGTGGTTTTAGGGGTGATTGGTGTGGGTTTGGGGGTGATTGAAATGGATTTGGAGAGGATTAGTGTGGTTTTAGGGGTGATTGATATGAGTTGGAGTGATTGGTGTGGGTTTTGGGGGTGAATGATGTGGTTTTAGGGGTGAATGGGACAAGTTGGGGTGATTGGTGTGGTTTTAGGGGTGATTGGTGTGGGTTTGGAGATGGTTGGTGTGGGTTTAGGGGTCACTAGTGTGGTTTTAGGGGTGATTGATGTGGGTTTGGGGGTGATTGGTGTGGTTTCAGGGGTGACATGTGGGTTTGGGGGTGACTGCTGTGATTTCAGGGGTGACTGGTGTGGGTTTGGGGGTGATTAGTGTGGTTTCAGGGGTGAATGGTACAAGTCGGGGTGATTGGTGTGGTTTTGGGGGTGAATGATGTGGTTTCAGGGGTGAATGGTACAAGTCGGGGTGATTGGTGTGGTTTTGGGGGTGATTGGTGTGGGTTTGGGGGTGATTGGTGTGGGTTTGGGGGTGATTGGGGTGGTTTCAGGGGTGATTGGTGTGGGTTTGGGGGTGACTGGTGTGAGTTTGGGGGTGGTTGGTGTGGTTTTAGGGGTGATTGGTGTGGTTTCAGGTGTGAATAGTACCAGTTGGGGTGATTGGTGTGTTTTTAGGGGTGACTGGTGTGTTTTTAGGGTTGACTGGTGTGGGTTTGGGGGTGATTGGTGTGTTTTTAGGGGTGACTAGTGTGGTTTTAGGGGTGACTGGTGTGGGTTTGGGGGTGACTGGTGTGGTTTTAGGGGTTATTGGTGTGGTTTTAGGGGTGACTGGTGTGGGTTTAGGGGTTATTGGTGTGGTTTTAGGGGTTATTGGTGTGGTTTTAGGGGTGACTGGTGTGGGTTTAGGGGTTATTGGTGTGGTTTTAGGGGTGACTGGTGTGGGTTTAGGGGTGACTGGTGTGGGTTTAGGGGTGACTGGTGTGGTTTCAGGGTGAATGGTACAAGTTGGGGTGATTGATGTGGTTTTAGGGGTGATTGATGTGGTTTTAGGGGTGACTGGTGTGGTTTCAGGGGTGACTGGTGTGGGTTTGGGGGTGACTGGTGTGGTTTCAGGGGTGAATGGTACAAGCTGGGGTGATTGATGTGGTTTTAGGGGTGATTGGTGTGGTTTTAGGGGTGACTAGTGTGGGTTTGGGGGTGACTGGTGTGTCCTGGCTTGTGACTGCTGTGGGTTTGGAGGTGACAGCATTGCTCATTTCATTCTTTGCAGAGAAATCCCCACCTTGCTTTGCTCACCAGGCTCCAGCTGCACCCACCACCAAGACCAGGGATGGGAGGAAACAGCCAGAGCCAGGGGGAGCAGCCAGGACAGCGTGGGCAGAGCCCCAGTGACACCCCCCACCCTGCAGCACCTGGAAGCCAAAGGATGGAGGAACCCTGTGGACTGGGCTTTGCCACCCATCAGAGCCTCTGAGGCAGGACAAGGCTGCTCCTGGCATGAGTTTGCAGCAGCAAGGCTGTGTGTGGCTGCCTGGGACAAGCTGCTTTGCTCACATCCCTCCATGGCACTGCCCACTTGGGCATGGCACGTTGCCTCCACTCCTCCAGAGCTGCTCCACATCACTTCACCTCTCCCAGACCAGGTAAGTTTGGGCTTTCCTTGCTTTCTCTACATGACCACTTCATTTTCCCCCACAAACCCTCCCCACTGACCTTTCTCCAGGTGGGAATGTGGGGAGAGCAGGGAGCAGCCTCCACCATGGCTCTGCATGTGTTGAGCTGCTCTTCATCAGCAGCTCAGGCTGCAGGGTGGCAGAATCATTGCTTTTCTCCTTGATTCAGTGGGAAAAAAACCCCCTCAGCTTTTGTCCCTGTCTTATTTATTTACCTCTTTGAAACCATTTGGATTCCTCCCTCCAAGCTAGTGGAGGATTGGGCTGCTGGGAACAGCTTTTGGGTGCCAAATCATTGGTTTTTCCTCCCTGATTCCTTTTTAATCTTTCCTTTATGACTCAAACCCATCCTTGTCTATGACTAAACAGCATAGAGGGGAATCTTCCCTCCTCACCTCTCATTTAGCCCCCAGCTGACTGCAGCCTCCCCCATCATCCTCATCTCCTCCTGCTCTGCCTCATCCAACCCTCACCCCCCCAAATCCTGTCTTTTCCTCAAGTAGAGGTTGGATTTAGCCACTCAAGTAACTTCCAGCTCCTTCTGGGAGCCTGTTTGGGGGTAACAGCTTCATCCCAGCCCCCAGCAGCGTTGGGGAGGGGGATGGGGAGATGCTCAGAGCTGCAGCAGCAGCTCATCCTTGGGAGTCAGTCAAGGGAGAAGAAACCCCACATCCCCTGAGGTCCTCACTCCTCCAGGTTTTCTCATGTGATGCTGAAGCTGTCTGAAACATTGGCAAATTAACTTGCCCTCTTGCCAGGCTGAGGCTGGAAGGCAGAAGGGCACTGCCCTGGGGCCTGGCAGCAACCCAGGCTCTCAGGGATCCTTTCTGGTCAGCATTTGGGTTCATCCTCAGATGCACCATGAGGAGATGAGGAATATTAGTCCCCATTTCCCTCCCCAGATGATGCCTGTGCAGGAGGGGCTTTGGGTGTCTGTTCATGGAGGTTGGGTTTTGCTGCAGGGTCTCCTCTGGAGATGGGTTTGGGATGTTCCCATGGCACAGGCTGCTGCTGGTGCTGCTTCTTGTATGTATGTCTCACTGCCCAGCACCACCCCCTCCAGCAAATACCTCTGGGGATGCTGATCCCCACATTGACCATCAACTCCCAGCCAGGCAGAGACTGGCACCACCCCACCTGTAACCCCCAGAGTGCAGGGACAAGCTGGGGACCCCCCAGTGCCCATCAACCCCCAGCCAGGCAGAGACTGGCACCACCCCACCTGTAACCCCCAGAGTGCAGGGACAAGCTGGGGACCCCCCAGTGCCCATCAACCCCCAGCCAGGCAGAGACTGGCACCACCCCACCTGTAACCCCCAGAGTGCAGGGACAGGTTGGGGAGCCCCCAGTGCCCATCAACCCCCAGCCAGGCAGAGACTGGCACCACCCCACCTGTAACCCCAGAGTGCAGGGACAAGCTGGGGACCCCCAGTGCCCATCAACCCCCAGCCAGGCAGAGACTGGCACCATCCCACCTGTAACCCCAGAGTGCAGGGACAGACTGAGAACCCCCAGTGCCCATCAACCCCCAGCCAGGCAGAGACTGGCACCATCCCACCTGTAACCCCAGAGTGCAGGGACAGACTGAGAACCCCCAATGCCCATCAACCCCCAGCCAGGCAGAGACTGGCACCATCCCACCTGTAACCCCAGAGTGCAGGGACAGACTGAGAACCCCCAGTGCCCATCAACCCCCAGCCAGGCAGAGACTGGCACCACCCCACCTGTAACCCCAGAGTGCAGGGACAAGCTGGGGACCCCCAGTGCCCATCAACCCCCAGCCAGGCAGAGACTGGCACCACCCCACCTGTAACCCCAGAGTGCAGGGACAAGCTGGGGAGCCCCAAGTAAGGGAGAGGGACACACTGCTGCAGCCAGATGATGCCTCATCTCTTCGAACACCCCTCCCCAGCTCTTTTCTTTTGCTCCATCCCTTCTCCCTCTTGCTTTTACAAAGCCTCTTCACCCTCCAAGCCACATCCATGATGCTCACTGGGGTTGCTGGTGCCAGCACCCTGCACAACCCCTGTGCCCAATGGGTACAGATGCTCAGCACCATGGGCAAAGCCCTCCTCCTCCTCCTCCTCCTTCTTCTTCTCCTCCTCCTTTCCTCCTCCTCCTCCTTGCTCTAAGATGGCTGTCAGCCCCCAAAATGGTGCTGAGCATGAGACACCATCTGCAGGGCTGGTCCCACGCCCAGCCGTGGCCTTTTTATGCAAAGGGGAATTAATTAGATTTGAATATGGTAATTAAGCCATCAAGCCCCCAGCCTGGTGCTAAGGAGGTCCCTTCTTTTCTTCAGGCTTTCTTCTCACCCCTCTCTCCCACCTCCCCTTAACCCTTCCCCCTCTGCACCCAAAGCTCCTCTCCTGCATCTTAATGAAGCAGCTCAGCCACTCCATCACCTGCCTCCCCCTTCCTTGGGCAGAGTTCTGTCCAGCCCAGGGCTGGCATCCATCTGTCCTGGCCAACAGCCACCTCTGTACCCCACTTATCACCCCTCCCCACCGCCCCTAAACAGCCACATGCTCTCCAAGGGCTGAAGGGCACTACCCAAAAGGAGTAAAGGGGGGATGTGGCAGGTGATGGCTGCAGCAAAGATTTGATCCAAAACTGATTCCCCAAAAGCTGTGTCATGGTTTAAACCTCTCTCATCCTCCCACTCCCAACATTGTCTCTTCATTCCAAAGGCTCTGGGTTGTGGGGCTCTTGGTGTCACCCAGGTGTTGCCCTTGGCTGATGCACAGCGATGGGTGAAGCTGCTTTTTGAGGGGTTTCTCCTCAGGGTGTTTTCTGATGGGAAGGAAAAGGATCAAGAATTGAAGGAGATTTCAACATCTGTGCCCAGAAAAGGGGTTTATTGCTGTGGGGTTTTAAAGGACTGAGGCTTGAAGCTTTTGGCCATTCCCATATTTCTCAGTAGTGTCCACCCATCCATCCATCCATCCATCCATCCATCCATCCATCCACCCATCCATCCACCCATCCATCCATCCATCCATCCATCCATCCACCCATCCATCCATCCATCCATCCATCCATCCATCCATCCACCCATCCATCCACCCATCCACCCATCCACCCATCCATCCATCCACCCATCCATCCATCCACCCATCCACCCATCCACCCATCCATCCATCCATCCATCCATCCATCCATCCATCCATCCACCCATCCATCCACCCATCCATCCATCCATCCATCCACCCATCCATCCATCCATCCATCCATCCATCCATCCATCCACCCATCCATCCACCCATCCATCCATCCATCCATCCATCCACCCATCCATCCATCCATCCATCCACCCATCCATCCATCCACCCATCCATCCATCCATCCATCCA